>NC_061116.1:68036105-68263923 GCF_002878395.1 Capsicum annuum
ATAATAATAATAATAATAATAATAATAATAATAAGGTTATATTTTTTGTTTTAGCGTATGTATTTTCTTTTATTATATCGGATCTACCTAAGGGAGGAACCTAACATATGTTTTATTTTTTATTGTATATTTGTATATAATGGATTTAAAAATCTATGTTTGGCCGACTTTGAATTTTTAATTCTTATTTAATATTTAATTTTCATTCTGTCTGTTCCTTATTCTTAACATGTTGACGGTTGGGGATAGGGATTGAGCAATTGTGGCAACGAATGGACCATATGTTTCAACAGATGGTTAATCTGTTATGACAGATGGATCATATGTTACAATAGACGGTTAGTAATAAAAAAAAAGGATTATTTTTATTGAGAGGGTAAAAAGTCATGACTTTTCGATTATTTAATATGCAAAATGGTTCGTAAATAAATAATAAGGAAATTAATGATAAACACAATTTATAACTGTAAAAATGGTTATTTAATTTTAATAACTAATGTTAATATTAAATAGGTGACAAGTTGTAACTTTTCACCATTTTTGTTTGAAAATATGTTTTTTAATTTATTTATTATATAATAAAAAATTATCACTTTGGATTAATCAAGGTATATGATGATTGTTAAAAAAGGGTTGAACAGTCATGTCTTTTTGTATAGCACACTCAAAACAGCTAATGAATCAAATTTCCTATCTGTTGCGACTGATGAATCAACTGTTAAAAAGAAATCAAAAATGCTCCTTCAATAGATGGTCAATCTGTCGCAACAGATATCTCATATGTTGCACACATGGATCATTGGTTGTAACATATGGATAATTTGTTGCAACAGGTGAATAAAAACGTTTATTATTAAAAGAAACGGTTATTGAAAAGGTGAGAAGTCTTCGATTATTTAATTGAGAAAAAATATTATTTAATTTTAAGAACTAATTAATATTAAGAAGCTCAAAAGTCATGAGCCATTATAATAATCAAAAAGTACCAGCTTGATTTAATTAAGTAATTTTTTTTCACATAAAATAAAAAGACGTAAATGATAAACATAATTTATAACCATAAAAAATGGTTATTTAATTTAAATAATTGATGTTAATACTAAATAGGCAACAAGTAGTGACTTTTCACCATTTTTGTTTTAGAATCTGTTTTTTAATTTATGCAATAAAAAGGTCACCAATTTGAATTAATGAAAGTATATGACAATTATTAAAAAAGACGGTCCCCCAACAGATGGTCCATCTATTGCATCAACTGTAGACATCTGGCGTGATAGATAACCAATCTGTTGTAACAGATAGATTATATGTTACACAGATGGTCCATTTGTTACAACAGATGGTATATTTGTTGCCACAGATGGGTTATTTGATGCAATAAATATACAATCTGTTGCTACAACTCAATAAAAATGATTATTATTATTAAAAAAATGGTTATTAAAAAGATGAGAAGTCTTTGATTATTTAATTAAGAAAAAGGTTATTTAAATTTAAGAACTAATTAATAACAATAAACTGAAAAGTCATGACTTATCACAATAATCAAAAAGTCAGCATCTTGATTTAATAAAGTCATAACTTTTTTCAGTAATTAAAAAGTCACCAGCTTGAATATAATTAATAAAATAGAGGTAAACAGTCACGCCTTTTTGCCTAAGTCATTCAAATTCAACCCTCTATAAATACATTCATCCTTACTCGTTCATTTTACTACATTCTATTTATTTTTTGCATCTTGTCTTTCATATTACATCTTTAACCACTTTCTCTTCAAAGACCAGATACCTTTTCCCTGACTCAGGTAAGTTTTTTTTTCTTTTTTTTATGTGTAAATCTACCCAATTGGTAGTATACATTGTATTATATTAAGACTCTTTTCTTTACTTGTGTTTTTATGTTTTCTGTCAATTCATGTGTGTTCTAGATATGGTTGATCCTGTTTGAGACATTGCTATTCTGCGTGACACTATGCGAGAAATTCAGAGGTAAGTTAATGAACTATAGTGGGAGTTGGGCGTCGTGAGAGTAAGGATGCTCTAAGAGATTCGCAGGCTGAGGAGGGCTCTGCTGCTGCCGGTTGATGATTGGTCGGATGGCAATAATAATAATAATAATAATTAGATTATGTTTTTTCTTTTAGTGTATGTATTTTAATTTTTATTTATATCCGATCTACCTACCTAATGTATTTTGTTTTTGTTTAATGAAAAATTTATGTTTTTGTCTATTTCTTCTTCTCAACAAACATGTCGATGATTGGACGTAAGGAATAATATTGAATCCAGTAGAAATAGCAAGAGTTTTGAGTTCTTTCAACCAATGGACCATCTGCTGAAACATATTGGTTATCTGTTGGGTTTGTGGCAGAAGTTGTTTTGTGTTGTTCCAAAAAGATTACTCCTCTATTGTAACAGATTACTCTTCTATTACAACAGATAACTCATTTGTTGCAATAGATAACTCATCTATTATAATAGATAACTAGTTTGTTGCTACAGATAACTCATCTGATGCAACAGATAACTAGTCTATTTCAACAGATAACTCCTCTCATGCAAAAGATAACTTGTTTGTTGCAACAAATAACTAGTTTATTGTAACAGATAAATCATCTGATAAAACAAATAACTAGTATGTTGCAACAGAAACTCCTCTAATGCAACATATAACTAGTCTATTGCAATAGATAACTCGTTTGTTGCAACAAATGATCAATCTGTTTGATTCATGTTACGGGCACTATAGAACATAAATATAAATCTAACATATGAGTCTTCCGCTGCAACAGATGGTTCATCTATCGCAACTATCATAATAGATGAGTGATTTGTTTAAACAGATGGCTCTTATGTTGGATTCATAAATGGGTTCTATCAATTGTTGAAGAAACAACAATAGCAGTTTACCCAAATGACAAATTCAACTAAAAATCATAATTTTACTTACCAAAGTCACCTATGAAGTAATGCCAAAGTGATGTACGAAACAAAATTTGACCTAAAAAATTGGTCAAGTAGCAGCAGTAGTGGTAAAAACAACAACAATGACCGACAAGAAGAATATGAAGATGATAATGAAGTAGAAGAAGATGATAATGAAGCAGAAGATGATGAATAAAGTAGCAACAACAACGAACAGCAAAAATCACGAAAAGAGAGAAAACACCAACGGATGAGAAATGAGAGAAACACGTTTTTTCCTCTCTGTTTTATATATTAGTTTAACATTTGGATCAAAGTGTAAATTTAAAAACTTGTGGGCTACTTTCAAACTTTCTCAACTTTCTTAATCCATAATAAAGTAATTGGCACCTCCACTCAATTATTAAAACTTGAGTCATCACACCTCATTTTCAAACTCTTTTATCACTTTTAACTAAATTGCCTAAGTTACCTGATAGTATAAAAAAATACACCGACTATACAACAAACTTAAATTCATAGAAAAATATGTTTCCTTCCTTCTTGAGTTCCAGTCTTGTTCCTTTTGAGGATTTTAAAATTTTTATTTGTAAAATTTATCATATTGAGTAGGTAAAATAAAATATCTTTAAAATATGTGATTAGGGTCCTTTTTTATTATAGTGTAAAATTCTCTATAAATATAGTAAAATTTCATGGAGTATTATATTTTGGCCGTCTCATTAAACTAAGGGAAAAAGACACCCATTGGCCATTTTTAAAACAAATGGTCAGCATTTGATATTTTGTTAAAAAATAGTCAGTCGGCTAAACTATTTTCATATTATAGTCATTTTCTAATTTGAGTCATTTTGGCCCATGTAGTTCAGATACATTTTATAGATCATATTAATACAGTTCATATACAATACTGATACAATTTCCAACTTGAGTCATTCAGCTCGAAACTAAAAATATTTTTTTCAATTTTTTTTTTCTACAAATTTTTTAACTGAAAAATATTCTGTTTTTTTTTGTTGTTTGAAAATATTAATTAAATATAATTGTATAAAAACGATATAATTGTTATATAGAATGTGTATCTATGTAAGATATATGTATAGACATTATATAGTTCTATCAAATATGTATATGTATAAAATATATATACAAAAATGTATAAAAAGTATATAAAAATTAAATAATTTTTTTATAAAATGTGTAAAAAAAAATTGTACAAGTATTGTATAAATTGTGTATCAAAACTATATAATTTTCGTACAAATATCTATATGTATGAAATATGTATAAAAAATGTATAGAACAAGCCAATAAATGAAAGTGGCTAGAAAATAAAATTTGAATTCCATGGACATTTTCGTGATATTAATTTCGCCCGAGTAGCCATTTCTGTCTTTTTCTCTTAAATTGATATTCGTCGGATTGTTTTTTTTTGTTGTTGTTGTGCGAATATATATGGTATAGTATATAATTTTAAGGCAAAAATACATAATTCTTGTTTGCTTCTTTTGTTTCTGCTTCTGCATCGTACACACTTGAAAATTTAAACATTTTTAATATATATTTCAGGGAGAACGTAGACATACATGAAAAAAATTAAAGTGTTAAATAAGTTTGTTAAATTTATTTTAATAATAAATTGATGACTAGAGTTTGTTCTTCATGATATATGAAATTTATGTTTCAAATTTAAGCTTATTTGGAGTAGATTTAAGTATAGAAATTTGAAAAATACAATTATTATTTTGTTGTTAAAAAAATTTCAAATGTGCATGCCAGAAACTTTTGCCGATTGTAACAGGTTGAGAAAATATTAGAGGATGTTAAATGAATTTGTTAGATATGTAGTTTTTATAAATTGATTATTCGAATTTATCCTTTATGATATATGAAACTTGTAGTTCAAATTGAAGCATACCTCAAATATTGGATGTTGAATTGTTAAAATTCAGAGAACAAAAAACTTTTGATAAAACAAATTCAAAACACAAGTTTCAGATTTAAGACTTTAACATGCAAATTACCAACCTAGCCGCATATGTTCGAATTATTCTCAAATACAGATAAACTTGTAAAACTATACAATGAACATGAGTTAAATGGCACAATTATTAAAAAAAAAAAAAAAGTATATGTGCACTTTGGGTTTTGGCCCTGATTTTCTTATCAAAATTAAGTTTTATTTTTTTTTAAAGGAAAATATTTTCTTGGAGGAAATGTTTTGCAACTCTATAAATAGAACACCCCTTCTCATACAATAACACAATAACATCCATAATGTAGGCCTTTAAATTTAAGAGTCTTGTTTAGGGGAGATTTTCTCTTAACAGTTTTTATATTTTCTTTAATATTAGTTTTAATATGCAGGCCAATTGGTCAAACCATATCAATAATATAGCTTTTTAGTATTGTTTTATGTGTCATCTGAATTATCGGCATATGATTTGCAAACTTTAAGCTTCCGCATGACGCCCTCTCGGTTTCGAACCCAACAAGTGATATCAAAGCCTACGCTTCAAAGGTCCAATGGTTTGGTGAAATGAGGTTGAAGACAAGTTCAAAGCGGTTCAAAATTAATTTGATGATAATGAAGGTATATGTTCAAGATACTACATGTGGATAAAAAGTTTCAAAGAAATTTTCAACAATCCTGCTGCTAATCCATATTTAAAACTAAAATCAATTTTCAACCCATGTTTATGGGCTCCAATTTTCAACCCTTACTGATTTTTATGTTTGGGCTCATTTCAACTCGTGCATTTATTTTTAACGTATGAGCTCCACTCTTAACCTATGCTCACTTTCAATGCACAAGACTCCACTTTCAACCATGTTTTGCATGTGAAGAAGGCAGATCAAGTGAAGAAAACCAAGTCAAAGAGGAGATTTGTTAGGGTTTTCACCCTGATTTTCTTATCAAATTTTCAGAAAAATATAAAACTTTTTCATATTTGGCAAAACTCTTTGGAAAGGTTTTGAAACTCTATAAATAAAAGACCCTATTCTCATACAATAACATAATAGCATCCACAATGTAGCCCTTTAAATTTAAGAGTCTTGTTTAGGGGGAATTTTCTCCTAACAGTTTTTATAGTTTCTTTAATATTAGTTTTAATATGTAGGCCAATTGGCCAAATCATATCAATAATATAATTTTTTAGTATTCTTTTATGTGTCATCTGAATTATCGTCATATGATTTGCAAACTTTAAGCTTTCGCATGATGCCCTCTCGATTTCGAACTCACCACACTTCGCCCGTAAAGATATTAGTCAAACAAAGCTCAAACATGATAGACCCAAAGGATAATCCTGGATCGCTCGGTGCACTCTAGGATCCATTTTTGTTTCCTTTTTCTTTTGTCTGAAATCTGAATAAAGTTAGCATGATGCAATTAGAAATCGTTAACTTAAATGATTTCTATTTATCAAACTTGTTCCAATAACCGTGAGTTGTTCTGCTTCCCCATTTAATTCCTCCTCCAAAATTTTGTTGTTAATCAACCTCTTTGTTCCCATCTCACCACCGTAGTTTTTCCCGAGTGAAAAGCCACCATTAGCGCGAGTCTCCCTCGTCTTCTGTCAAACCCTAACAATACTATTGCTCCCTCTTTCATCCCCTCCTGTCTCGCTCTCTTTTTCTTTTTCTCTCTTGCTCGTTTGTTAAGTTCAAAGGTGAGAATATATGCATTTTTCTGTCTCCAGGCATTCTGAAAATTTCAATTTTCGTATTTGCAACTAATGTTAATGTTTGGAGGAGGAGGAGTCATAAAATCGCTTGTTCAGCAGTTTCAGTTCTCAGTAATGAGCTATTAACGATGGTAAACTATAAAATATCTTTCTTAAGTGATATGCGTTATGGTGTACATGAATAGCAAGGATGAGCTGATCAGCTGATGACTCTAATATAGAGGGAAGCTAAAGCACAACGCTTTTCTCTTTCTATACAACATTTATCTTTTATTTTATTAACTCACTTTTTCTATCATTTGTCTTCAACAAAAAAGGTAACAAACTCCATCTTACCAGAAGCACAATATGAAGTGTGTATGCGAAAAAATTGTTGATGAAAATGTATAAATGTGTACATATATTTTATGACAGGGGGAAAAGATCTAGTCATTTATAAATTTGTTTAATTTTATGCCTTTTTTACAAAAAAAATATTTTTACACATAAGAGATCTTTATTTTTACAAATAAGAAATCTAAAAAAGGCTATTTACATATGAAATCTATATAAAAAGCATACCGATCATTGCATTTTCTCCTAGAATTTCTTGGTAAATCCATTTTATTTTTCAACAATGAGCCACTAGCACTATGTATATGCACGTATTTAATGCAAACGTGTGAAAAGTAAATATGAAAAGTCTATTGATAAAACTACCTATATTAAGTAAAGTCTATTATATATATATATATATATATATATATATATATATATATATATACTAGTCCAAATATTAGTTAGGTAATAATAAATACATATAAAAATTAAATTATTGTGTGGAAGTTATATTATAAAGTATGAAATTAAAAAGTAAAATATTTTTTTCAGATATAAAGTGTAATTAAATAGGAACATGATAACTCACAGTTACTCTAACAATTAAAGGGCAAAACTTAATATAGTGGACAAATTATCGTCATTGATATCAAAAGTCAAAATTATGTTTTAATACACAAAAATAAATTCTAAATAATAGGATAAAGAAAAAAATGAAGTAACGGAAAGTAATATAACACAATTACTTGTAACAAATTAGCAATAACGAAAAGGACTATGGTGAAGCAGCGATGACAACCCAAAATTTCGCTAAAACTACATAATTTTATCTTGTTCGCACTAATTGTGTCAACTAATAAATCCAAACTCTTAATGTACCTTTAGAATGTGATTGATTCCAAACTATAAGCAATTTAGGTGATTAATTTTTTTTTAATTAAAGAAGAACAATGACATTGTTTTGTAAATAGGTGGACAATCATAGACTTAAAAAAACAAATACAACCTAACAAAAACACAACAATCAAAATTACTTACCTCCAGAGACTCATATTCTGAAATATGATAATTAAAATTGTATCATATGATGAACTCATGTGATAAAAGAAATTAATTACTTTTAGAAAACTTAATGTCTGCAACAATAGCTAAAGAAAAACAGACGTTTATTAAGAAATCAATATTAGAGATACATTTTACGCTTTTACCCGTATATGTCTTTTAAAGCCCAATAATCAATACAATAATTAAATATATGTAGAAATTTAGTGCAAATTATTTCATTCCAATTCTAGAACTTGAAGTATTTATATTGAAACTATAAATATTTTTCTTTTTAGAATTGAAATCATGTGCACCATTTCATTACTCTATCTAAGCATATGAAGAGTACGTCGTTATTTTGAAAAATGTAGATGCACTTAATACTATTAAAGGTAATAGAAAAAGTATATACTCCAATAATAGTTTTGATTTTATAACCTGAACAACTAATTTGAAACAAACATTTTTAGCAATAAGACCAACTATTTTGAAAGGGAGAGTACTTCTATTTCAAAATAGTTGAACTTTGTTGACTTGACACTCTCCAAGAAAATATTTATTAGAGATTTATTTTACTAAATTAATGATAGAGATAGTATTGAAAGAACATAATAAAATTCTATTGATTTCATAAATGAGACAATTAAATTGAAATAAATATTCTTTTAGGAAAAAAATTAACTATTTTAAGACTAAGGGTGCACAAATAGTAAAAACTTTGTGTGCACTTACACAAAATATTTGTAGTCGTTGAGTTCTATAAATAAGGCAAAATATTTTAAGAATTTGTTTCCAACGTGAACCTAATTTTATGTTCAATGAATTGAAAGAAGTCTTTGATTAACTCAATTTTATTTTATTTTTTGGAAAACACAAGTCAAGTATTCTTGGTTTATATGCTAATCACTATGTAAACACAAACCTAAAAGGAGTGCTATGAAATTCTTAAATTTAGGAATGGATTCTTATAAGGTAAAATAATACTTTATTTTAGAATTTTTACATAGTTCAAATTTAAAAAATAATAATAATGAAAGCAGTGTGTCTGACATTGTCACATTAATCAATAAAATTATTATAAAATAACAATTGATATTAAAATATATATTATATCTATTTGCATGATATAAGTAAATATTGTATCTCAAATATGCTATTTTCAATGAGACTTTCACCTTCTTTTGTATCGATTTGGACCACAGTTTTTGTATCAAATAATATGTGAATTTTTGTTGAATCATTTTGGAGAGCTCGAGCTTCTCAAATTGCTAGTACTTCAACAATCATAACATTTTCTACAAATTCAACTGAGGCCAAAGTCTTGAAGCAAACATACACAAACTATACATGGTTATTGTACTTGGTGATAATAAATTTAAAATATAAAGTAGACATACGAAAAAGTCAAGAAAATTTAACATCCATAATGTACATATAGAATAAAATTTGACCGTATATACTCAGGTGTTCTCCAACAAAAGGCACTCGAAGAAGCACATTATCTATCCATATCCAATTTGATCCTTCCGTTTGCCACTCCTAGGCACAACTCAACAAAAGGATAGAACGAAATGATCCAAATTAAAGTATTGATAAATCTGCTGGAATTAATTAATTCACAAGCTATTGAGTTTTTAAGACTATACAAAGAAACATCAAATGCATCAAGAACTGCAAAGACATAAAAGAAGAGATCGTTCTCTAGTTAGAGTTATCCTTCTTATTTAAAGAAATGGTAGAGTTTATGCATATCTTATTCTACCTCATTTAGGTAAAGACACTAGTTTTAGAGAACTCAACTTAAGTTCATCAAATCAAGTTTCTTTCAGTATACAAATCACAAAAATACAATATTAATTACAAAAAAATCTACATAACCGAAACAACAAAAAGCTCATTAAATTTATTATCAATGAATTGAGAGAAAAATTAAACTTGATGATGAACACCACCAATCTGATTTATGTTTTGTTGTGCATTAATAACTCTACGCACCAATTAGTGGTTGCTTCTTTAGGGTAAGAGAGGTTTGTCATTATATCAGCCTCATAGCTTCAAAAAGACACTGACTATTTTACCTAAATAATCAGAAACACTTGTATTCATAAAATTTGATATATTTTATTTTTTAGTTGTCTTTCTCTTAAGTAACAATAGAGGAATTGTAACAATTATAAGTAATTAGAATACAAATATCTAAGTTGTTACATTGTCTTTCGACATTCAACACTTACCTGTTCCCTTGCTTTAAAGAAATTACAATGATAAATCTTGAAATAATCTTTTACCTTATGCAGGCAATGATCCTACATTATTTTTATTTCAAACAACACACCTGTCACTATTCCTCAAGTTAAACTTATCTACAGATGTTCTTTTCATCTTAACACTAAATAAAATTTTAAATTTTCGAATGAAACTTCAAGCTATCAATCACCAAGATTAAAATTTAAGATCTATTACCAAAAAAATAAAATAAAAGTACATATTAAAAAGAGAAAGAAGATGATAGCATCAATACACATATCAAAAGCAGATCTAGATCAAAGGGCATACAAAATAAATCTATACTTACAAACATAAAAAGACGATTTGTTATTCATGATCAAAAAATTGATGTTATAGAAAAGAAAATTTGTAACCTGAAAATCATAAAATTATGTTGGAGACTCTAGAATGGATCAAAAGCTACAAACGAAAAAAGACGATAAGCTCTTCATGATTTAAAACTTAAAAGCTATAAAATTACATTAAAGACTCAAGAACAAAAGCTAAAGTCACAAAGTTTTATAACTAAAAAGAAGATATATGTAAAACCTAAAAAAGGAACTACTAAAACTAAAAAAAGAAGAAGAAACATAAACATTCAGTTCACAGTGATAAAGAATCTTAAACAAAGAAATCTAAACCTAAATAAAGCATGCATGTTATTTTTTTCATGAAAAAAAAACTTAGAATCTTTACGTTGTTGTTTAACTTCAATATAGGCACGAATATCTGATCCAATAAAGATCAAAAATAGAATAATTTGAATATCACCTACCATAGATCAAAAAATAAAAATAAAATATTAATACTAATCTAATGAATAAGGTTACTGACCTATACGATCAAAAACTGAGGGAGACATAAGAACCTTAAAAAAAAGACGAGGTAAAACTTAATGCTTAAATTACTTGCCATAGAGTCAAAAAGAAAAAAAATAAAATACTGATTTGACTTACTTTTATCCCTACTTTTTTTCTGCTACAATAAAATAAATAACACCAAAATTAAAGAAGGAATTACAACAAAATTAAAAATACAATTAATAAGTTAATTGAAAGAAAAAAATACAATTGGTACTAACCTCTGGGTAAAACCTATTCAATTTATCATTCAAGGAAAAAAAGGCAAGAAACATGAGAAAATTAAAGGAAAGGTGTCTTTTAAGTCTTGAATAAAGGATTGGTGACATTGACCAACAGATAAGCTCAAACATCATTAGGAAACTTGATTAAGTTAATTGTGGACTTGATTAATATTTTCGAAACTTTCTAATCTTTTCAAAAATACAAATCAACCCAACCCACACCCCTCTTCAATCCTAATTAATCACTCTCTCTCTCTCCAGCTTCTCCCAACCAACAGTTCTGCAAAAATTTCCCCTTCAACCTCCAGCGATAAATAGTCGGGGGAGTTCCTTTTCAAATTTCAACCGTCAATCGACATGAATACTTCTCCGGCGACAACAACTCCGAGTTTTTTGTTCTCTCATTTTCTTTTTCACAGGTAAAAAATTATAAAGAAACAGAGGAACTTGAGCCAACTACTCTTCTGGTATTAAAATGTGGATTGAATAAAATCCTAATTTCTGGCATTTCTGCATTTTTTCTTCTTTTTATCGTACTGTTGATTCAAATTTTTTGGTGATTTTTGGTCACAGTTGATGTTCTTAGTGTGTATATGTGTGTGTGATATGTTGGTGTTGCTGGATTGATTTGTTGTTTGTCTTAATAGAAATGGTATTGCAACAGTTCAAACATCTAATGTAATAGATGAAACATATGATGCAATAGATGAAAATCTGATGCAACTATGAAAATCTGATGCAACAGATGAACAATCTAATAGATCATTCATCTGTTGCGACAGACGACTCTTCTATTTGGAAGAAATCTAAACAATATTGATCGAACAGATAACTGATTAGTGATATGTTTTTATTCTTTCCAACGGTTTACTCTTTATTTTAAAATCTGATACAACAGATTAAAAATCTGATGCAACTATGAAAATTTGATGCAACAGGTGAACAATCTAGTAGATCATTCATCTGTTACGATAGACGACTCTTCTGTTTGGAAGAAATCTAAACAATATTGATCCAACAGATAACTGATTAGTGATCTGTTTTTATTCTTTCCAACGTGCACTCTTTATTTTACAACAGATTAAGACTATTTTTATTCTTTCCAACGATTTACTCATACAGGTTGGTTATCTGTTACAAAAGATAACATACCTGATGCAACAGATTAGTGATCTATTTTTATTTTTTCCGACAGTTTACTCATTTGTTGCAACAGGTCGGTTATATATTGCAACAGATAAAATATCTGGTGCAACAGATTAGTGATCTATTTTTATTGTTTCCAATGAATTACTCATCCATTGCAATGGGTCAGTTATGTGTTGCATTAGATAAAATACCAAGTGCAATAGATAGTGCTGTTTTTATGATTCCCACGTATTACTCATCCATTGCAACAGGTCAATTATATGTTGTAACAGATAACATACCTGGTGCAACAAATTAGTTGTCTATTAGAACCGTTATATTACTGTTATGCATTAATCAATTATAATCTATGTTATGTTCCTGTTAATTTAAGATAACATGGCTCTCAAAATAAAAGAAATTGAATCAAGCCCAAGTAAAGGAACGAGTGCAGCAGCTCAGCTACATTCACCACTCTATGAGCTTGCTTTACAAGCGTTATCTCAATCAGGAGCAGAAGATAATGAACACGGGAATGAGGAATCTTTCAAAAGAGATGATCCAAATACTAATAGCCCTTCCATTGAAGAGTTGGTCAAAACCTTCAGCATTGATCGTTACGTTGTGAGAATGCAGTGCGATGGTGCCACAGATTTAATGGGTGATCTCGTGGTTAAGTCAGTCATGGAAAAATCTTCCGACGCCTTTAGAAAAATACTTCGAGAATAAAAATTGGATTCCTGTTTCAGGAAAAGCTGCTTTGGGAAATATCTTGATTTGTCGGAGGACAACAATGCTCGTTTCCAGATGAAAATGGTATATGATATTCTCAAGTGCAGGTTTATGTATGAAAACAAAGATAAGATAGATGAGGTGTGGATAAATTATTGTGGCATGCCTATTTATTTTGGTTGGGAGGAGTTTGCCATAGTTACCGGACTAAAATGTTATCCTCCTTCTCCTTTTCAAGTCATACCTACTCTGACCTAAAAAAAACACTCTGCACTCCCAAAAAGGGAAAAGGTAAGTCGAGTGATCGTGATGACCTAGTGTCCATTATTGGTCCAAGCTTCAAAAACAAAAATTTGATTGAAGCGTTGAAAGGTAAAGGACTTCCAAAGAAGTACAAGTAATCATTATGCTTGGTTTGGATTTTACATAATGTTCTTTGGGCGAGAGATTTTAACAACAACATAAGCCTCAGTTTAATAAATCTCTTCGAGGATCTTGAGGCATTTAACAACTATTCTTAGGGTTATGAAAGCTTCAAAATAACTGTCGAATATTTGTTGACTCCATTAACGCCCAAAACAGTCAACTTATATGATTTTCCATGGGCCTTCATGGTAAATATTTCTTTTATCATGATATGATTCAATATTTTTTTATTCAATAATACTTTTGATTTATTGGTGTTATGTTATAGGCTTGGGCATTTGAAGCCATTCCTTATTTAGAGACAACAAGTGAACTACCAGAAAGAAGTTTCCTGTTTAAGAATTCTGAGATGGTTGTCGGCTAAAATCGATAAAAATGCAAAATTTCTTGATCTTTTCAATCCCCCCAAGAAAGCAGTAAGTCCAATTCTAATCAAGTTTTTGTTTTAATTAATGATTAAATGATTTCATCATCATTCTTAATATATGTACTAATTTATTTTAGATTGTCCATCCGTGTCTTGTTCTGACCAACCGAGAGTTAAAGATGCCATTTTTTCTTAATTTACGGTTTGTGCAAACTTTATCGAACCCTAAGGTCGTTGATGGAATAAAAATGGAATTGTTTGGAGCAACAACCATCACAAGAAAAATAATTTTGGAGGATGGGGCTAATGACGCCCCTCTTATAGTTTTTGAAACAACAAGCCATTATGATTATGATCATAATGGTTGTACAGATTTTTCTCCAGATTTTGCCGCATCTAGCGAATGTTCTTCATGCAAATGTTAAGACTGCAAGGTGAAACACAATGAAGTGATTAATCCTATTAATGCACTAACTGCTTCTGTAAAGAAAATAACATCTAAGAGGGGTGTCATTCTATCAAAGAGGATTTCATATCCAGACACTTCACTAGAGATCAAGGCGGCTAAGAGGATAAGGAAAGACACTTTCAAGGCATCATCAATCATAAAAAAAGCAAGATTTTAACGCCTCTGTCTTTGTCTTGCACCGATGTTCAGTGTGCAAGGGCCACAGAAGAGCAGCATGAGCTGAAGAAGGTGAATGTACATCATCTATTCCAAAAAACAAATAAAAACATATCTGTTTCAACAGATGATACATCTGCTGAAAATTATCAAATAGATATATACATCTGTTGCAACTGTTGTCTAACCTGTTGTATCAGATTCATTATCTGTATCAACAGATGAGTCTTATGTTGCAACAGATGGGTCATCTATTTGAAATTATCATATTGTTCTGATTTACCTGTTCGAATTTGTCCCAACCGATAATCCATCTGATGCAACATAAGAATCATCTGTTGCAATAGATAGAAAATCTGTTGTATATCTCTACTTAGCATTGACAAATCTGGCTTTCCAGTTAGATGTCACAACTACTGTCGAAGAGCATAATATGACAGTTGATAATCCATCAACTGCTTCCAAAGATGAAGAAAAAGTGGAGCTTGTCAATTTAGGAGAACGGAAGAATTACCCATTTGAAGGGTTTAACATCTCGGGCGAGGCTCCAAAAAAACTAATACAGTTGATCAATGACTATTCAGAATGGATTGTCGATGGGCTGTTAAAGCATCATGCCGGCAGGTACATAAATTAATTTTATGGATATTGGTTTATACAATTCTTATTGTAAGAATCTGACATTAACATATACAAATCATCATATAGAAAACAAAATGACGAGCGCTACAAACTGAACAAATCAAGTCTTGGTTTTGATATGTTCTACTTTGTTGTTGCACATCTTGGAATGAAGAATTGGTTCTATTTGATGTCACAGCCCCAAATTTACTGGAATGATAAGGTTTAAAGGCCATACATATTACTATTAATTAATACTTTATTTAATTGCATCTATATATTGATTTTTTCATCATGTAATCTAAAATGTTTGATAATATGTGCAGCACATCGATGTCATTTTTTACTACCTCCGAAAGAAGGCCAAGTTGCAAATACAAGAACAATATAGATACACAACAAGCAATTGTTTGTACAAAGTTTACATCAATAATGCCTACGATGGGTATTATCAATAGCAGCCGAAAGTTTCCCGAAATGAGGAATGCTTAATTAACATCATTAAAGGTTTTAGCATTTCAACTGGCTTACCTTGGTATTTGGTCGATGAAGTGTACATCCTAATTAATTGTGGTGTTGAATTCCATTGGGTGTTGGCTGTCGTCATTCTAAAAGAGAGGCGTATTCGAGTTTATGACTCGATGTCGCGAAGAAGACGTTCTGGGCCATCGTCTAAGATACTAAAGTTGACCAAAATATTGCCTACTTACCTTGATATGAGTGGCTCTTTAGATCAAAAGGTTCGTACTGATTGGTCGACGATGAAAGCATATCGGGATAAAATGGCTAATCCATTTGATGTATAATATATTGACGGAATTGCTCAACAAACCATTGGTAGCCTGTAAGTTTAAGTTTTATGATTTAGTTTTATTTTACAAATTTCACAACGCTTGCATGAACTACAAGATATAGATTATCTATTTTTTTATAATGTAGGGATTGCGGTCTTTTTGTTGCCGCCTATGCCAAGTATTTGATAAATGGATTACAAGTACCAAATGATGGACTTGATACCGGATTACTCCGCAAAAGATATGGTGCTCTTTTATGGAAATATGGAGAAGAGAAAGCTCAGAAGCCATATGCAACCGATGTTAAAGATCCATGACGAACGAAGCCGAATTTCATAGCACTGGATGAAGAACAACTTGTCCATATTGATTAGATCTTTATAGCTCGAGTCCGTCAATGTAATAACCTATCCTCCTTGGTTTAACTTGTTAATTTATTTATAGAGTAGATCGTTTGTACTCATAATGATTTTTTTTTACATTTCATTTATTTGTTGAGTTATTTTATTTCTTGTAATTTCTGAAGGCTTTGATTTATTTTATTCTGTCTATGAATATAATTAATTCTGACTTTTGAACATGTTAATTGAAATGGAGTACTAGATTCAAATGTCGCAACAGATGACATATCTTATCAGACAGATTTAGACATATGTTGCAACATGAGATACAACACGTAGGTCATCTACTGGAAATTATATAACAGGTATTTCTACTTTTTTAATTTGTTCCAACAGATTACCAATCAGTTGCAACAGATAAGTTATATGTTGCAATAGATCGTAAATCTGTTGCGACAGACAGACGGAGAACATCTGCATAATGCAACAGATGACCAACCTATTCCAATAGATAATCAATCTATCACAACAGGTACTATATCTATTACAACAGATATAAAATCCATTGCATTATAAAAATTCAACTTTGCCAGACATAAAAATTATTGCCCCTATATGTATAGTGAATTGGCTTGAAATGAAAATTTGTTATCATATTCGTCTATGTCTTTGTACATGTTCTTTTTTATACACGGTCTCCAACCATTTAGTTAGTACCCCATATGCCCAGACCCATTGCATCTTTCCTACAAAGGTGTCGCACACACCGGTCATTTGTGTACCGGTCAGCAAACACTCTATGTATGCAAGTGAGTACAGCCCGCACGTTGTACCGATTGTATTTTTTAGGAGATGGATGTTCTTATTTCGACCTTCAAAAACTCATGATTCTTTCGCCAAGACTTTAACCGGCAAAAGTTCCATCAGCTTACTCTGCGTCAACAACTTGGGCAACAACTTCAAGAGTGGTTGTATGTGGGTTAAAAATGTCTTCTCGCTGAACACAGGTAAGTTGCAATCATAAACCTTAATCTTTCCCTCATATAGTAGTATCTCAACAGTGAGAAAATGGATGACATCTACGTTCATGGATGTAAGGATTTTCTTTGCCTTGGTCCAGCTGTTGCCGTGTGTACATAGCCTCTTCTCTCTAATATATTTAATCGCTTCTTCATCCTATTGGAACGTACAAACTAACTGATCAAATCTCAGGCCACCAGAATCAGTTAGATTACGAAGATAAACATACCTATCTTTGAAATTATTATAGAAATTGAGGTCCATTATCCTATCAACAGTATCATAAGCATCTGGGTACGCTAATTGTCTGCCCCCCATGAGGCAGAGAATTTCATCAACATATTATGGTATAGGAAGATAAATTTTAAATAGGTTAATAATTGTAAAGAATAAAAACACATAGGAAAGAATCCGATGCAGAGGGTTCTCTGAATCAGTTCACAGATTACCCAGCCAACGCAACTTATGTAATGGATGTGTTTATGTTACAACAGAATTCCAAGCTGTTGCAACAGATTACACATCTACTGCGTAGATTCTTCTTCATGGAGTATATTGGAAGGGTAGGTTAGCAAAAGTAAACTTACCTTATCCTCGTACCACACACACATATTTGTCATATTCGAGAAGTCTTTGGCGGCAAATGAATGCATGGTGTATTCTTTTTGAACCTTCATCTTGATGAATTCTTCCAGTTCTTTCTTCTTCTCCTTGCCAAGCACCACAAATATGTCCACCTTCTTCGGCGGCCCCTAAACTTCAACAACTATTGGAGAGGGGGGAGTTGCATTTTTTGTTGATTTCAAACTGGAGAGAATTTGTCTAATTTTTATTCTCTTCCTCCTAACCTCCACTGTAGGAGTGCATGGCTCCCTCACCTCGTTAGATGGTATGATACCCCTTCTGGATTTCAACTCCTTGACAGATTCAGCAATAGCCTTTAGCTTGTCGAGGAGTTTATCTTCTCTGTCCTTATATACTTTGCATTTACAATAAGAACATAAGGGTGAGGAGGGGTGAGAGGGACCACTGTAAGGGTGGGAGGGATCGGTGTAGGGGTGAGATGGAGAACTTGTGCAAGGGGTGTTTTCAAACATATTTATTTTTTTCTGAGCACCAACATACTCATAATCACAATTGGCAGCAGAAGTAGAAGCAGGATGGCTGCCACCATCACAAACAACTCCACCAGCAACACCCCCAAAAGAAGCACCAGGATCTGTTGCAGTTTGAGTTAGGTCGTGAGAGCTTCAACATTAGACTGACCTTCCCTAACTGCTCTTCTTATGTATGTTGCTCCATCCAATTCCTTCTTTATTAACTCCGCTATTGGGTCTTCTTTTATATCAACAAGACCCAGAGTAAGAAAAAAAGTCATCCCCAGCTCATCAATGGTAGGAACGATCCAAGGATGCACAACCTATAAAAAAATGACAGGAGGAATTTAAATCATATAATAATAATTTGCAGTTAGTTGGGTTACATGGGGCTCGGGTTATATTAATATAGCCAACTTATGCAACAGACAATCTAGCTACCACAACAGTTGATCTGTATGTTGAAACAGATTGATAATATGTTACATCAGAATACCCATCTGTTGCATAATTTATAGTAAATGGGTAATTTGTTGAGTTGGGTTCAGAGAACAGAGAAAGATATGGTTAATCTGTTGTGAAATGTGGATCTTCTATTACAACAGATTACCCATTATACTAGTTGCAGTTGATGGGTAATCTCTTACAACAGATAGAACATCTGTTTCACTATCTTTCTTTGAGGCAAATTATTTTAGTTGAAAGAAGACGTACTGCATCATCCGAAGGGTTAAAGAGATCAGCCTCGTTAATATTTTTTTGCTGCTCTCTACTACAGCCAACCACCTAAGGATCCTTGGATGAGAAACCTTATCTGGGTAATCCATGAAATGCTTTCAGAGGGGAGGAATGGCTTCATATGCCCAAGCCTAAAAATTATAAATAGGAAACAAGCAAAAAAAAGTCACAAGTATATTCAATATAAATTAATGAATGAGTAAAAATAGTGATCAATTTTACCATAAAAGCCCAAGAAAAGCCGTATAATGTGGTTTTCTTTGGCTTTAGCTCTTTCAGTAAATATTTAACAGTCAAGTAGTAGCTATCGTAGCCCCAAGAATGATCATTGAATCTCCCAAAATCATCAGCAAACGCCAACAAATCATGTTCTATGACTTTCTTGACGTCTCTTGCCAATAAAACGGAATGGACAAACAAAACTAAGCACAATTTCTCCTTGTAGTGCTTTGTTATATCTTGATTCTTGAGATTTGCTATCAAATCCTTCACTTTGTAGCTAGGTCCAACAATGCCCAACAACCCATCTTTTTTTACTTTGCATTTGTTGGACCCTTTGTGGGGTGTTTTCTTGATGGCAGGTTCTTCTGGACGATCGCATCTCAAGCCCATCACAATAGCAAACTCTTTCAATCCAAAACAAATCGGCATGCCACAGTAGTTGATCCAGACTTTATCCATCTTATTTTCGCCCTCCTTTGAACCTCTATCTCCTCTGCATACATGATCCTATGCTTGAGAAGGACATATACCATAATCATTGGGAAACGGAGAGGGCGGGGCCCAAACAGTTCAAGAAAGTGTGCAAAGCAGCTCTTTTTAAAAAGTTCATCTATGTTTTCCTTCTTCATAATACTCTTAAGTTTGTCAAAAGGTTTCCCCAACTGACATTTAAGTACAAGATCACCAAATATTGTATTAGGGTTATTCATCTGCATCGCAACTCAAAATTTGTCAATACTAATGGTTTTGACGGAATCATGCTGGACTTTCGATATTATTTCACGCCCTATTGGTGAGAAGGAGTTATCACTTTCCTCAGCTTTATTTTGCCCTGACTGAGATTGTTTTGGAAGTTTCTCTGAATCTATCTGTACTCTAGCCTTTTTTGTTTGGTGATCGGAAGTTGATCCACTTTCTTCACTTTCTGTTTCTTTTATTTTAGGAGACATCTTTTAACTACAAATAAAAAATACATTGCATTTGATGTCTACATAATTTTTTTAAAAAAGGTGAGACAAATTTCAATAAATTATTCTTACCACATAACAAAAAAAAATGCTCCAACGGACAACCCATCAGTTGGAACAGATGGGGAACCCGAATCTGTTTGAAGACCTATTTAATATCTCCCCATAGATATTCCGCCTGTTGCAACAGGTGAAGAAATTTTAATAAATTATTCTCTACCACATTACAAGAAAATACTCCAACGGATAACCCATCAGTTGGAAAAGATGGGGAATCTATTTGAAGACCTATTTAATATCTCCCAACAGATCTTTCACCCGTTACAATAGATGGACCACCACCACCAAAACCAATACCACAACCAATGCCACCAATACCACCACCAATGCCACCAATACCAACACCAAGACCACCGACACCACCACCAAAAAATACAAATACCAACACCACCAACAATAGCCACCAACAATACCACAAACAACATCCAACAATACCATGATAGTCAACTAAACACTTAGATAAAAAATAAGGTTTTCTCAGGTGCTTCCTACTTTTTTAGCATCAAAACTCAAAATTGTTAACCCATTCTCGAAGATAATACAACTAAAAGTCTTCTTTTTTATCATTAACTAAAAAGTCCTATTTTTTAGAATAAAGAACAAATGTAGAACTCTTATCGAACTCTATTACATGAGAATATAGAGAAAAAAATGGATACAAGTGGGAATGAAGTCAAAAAAACAACTATATGTAGTCGTAAATGAAAAGAAAATCAATTTGTTTTGAAGGGTTGAGCAATATGTTGAGTAGTTGCTGTTTGTATTGTTTGTATTGTTGAGAGGAAGAGGACACCCCGAGAGAGACAGATAAGAGCGAGAACTTAAGATGTGATGCCCCGAAAAAATTTTCCATTAAGATCTCGGACGAAAATGTGTTGAATTTATTCTTTATCATGATTAATAATTTTTCTGTGTGGAATTCCTAGATATGCGACCCTTCATCGCGTAGAGCATTGAATAAGCTTTCCAACAATATATGGATCATCCAAAAAGGACACTTGAGCGATGAGTTATGATCACTCCGATCTAACCATGAATAGTGGTGAACAGTAAATATGCAGGAAAAAAATACTGAGGCAAGGCAAATTTTAGGGTAAACTTCAAACGATCATAACTCCTTATAAATAATGATCTGGGTGAGCTACTATTTATCAACAAAAAGCTCTGAAATTCCTCTATCCAATGAAATTGGTTTCATCCAATTTGTCCATTGGAGAAAAACGTTATGGTCGATCTACTTCTGCCTATCAAAACAGTCCACCAAACGACAGATTTGACATTATTTGATTTTTAAGGTTATTTTGGTCATTCCCACACCAATCCATCCAAGTAAATCATGTATTTAAGTCCATTAAGAGCATTGAATAGCTCATTTTTCTCCCAAATTCCTAAGGCTCAAACCCCAACCCTACTACTCTAAATTTCATCCTTCTATGTCTCTTGATTGAACCATAGAAAATTCAAATTGATTTGGGATTCGAGTTGATCATGTTAAGTGTTTCGAGAAGCACCCTTTATTTTTGTAAATAAAGTTCCAGAGTCAGAAGTTCATATTCATCTTTCATTTTTAGGTATGTGGGGCTTTGAACAAGATTATTCTTTCGATCTTGTGCCCGGTATTTTTGTTAAATTACATTGACATGAGATTTTACATATTTCACCATGATTGGAAATATGGTTTTATATCTTATATTATTGTCCATGAGATATGGGATTATGTCATCCGATATATGTATAATGTTGAGATGAAATTATGTCCAAAAAATATTTGATTATGAGAGTATGATGATTTAATTTGTTAAGCCTTGATTTATACTATCATTCCACTATTTCCTTATTATAAATTTATAATTGATATTGAAAATTCTATATCCCTACTATGGGTTGATGTCTCAAGTACCTTTAAATGAGAGTTGGATGGTAAATTAATAAATATTGATATTGAAGTTGCAATGAGTCTTGGTATTTTCCGGATGGTTTTGATGAGTTAAATTATTGAAAATATTATGTATTGAGTCTTCATATCCTTATCCAAATGTCGATTCAGTTATGGTTCAACGCATTGATACCTTGTTGATATTGAGGAAGATTAAAATATTTTGAGCTAAAATATGTTGAGTTAGGAATCCACAAATTGATATGATTTGATAAATGAGAAAGAGATTTGATTTGGTCTTTATGATAGACCCTTGTGATGTTGTGGTGGATTTCCTAATGCGTTCTGAGCTTGCTGGGGAGTAGTAATTAGCACCGAGAGGGAAATGTGGTATTACCCCAAACCTATGTGCCACCGTAGGGTTGTTTGATAATGATATTATTGGCCAGAGAGCCCGATTGTGATTATTGTAGTTTTAAGGTCATACTACCTGGCAAAGAGTATGATGCTCCCGCCAATGGGGGTTTCAAACGTTGGTATTCCACGTAGCTTACGTGGGGTTGTCAATTATAGGAAACTCCCCTGTCCATAAGAGTTATGTTTATTGAAATATCGAGTCACTCCAAGTTTTGATGTGGTAATTCAAGTTGCCAATGATGATCTATAATTATTTATGAGGTTTTTTTCCTACATTTCCTATCTAAGATGTTATGAGGTGCATAATTCAATGTTACTCAAGCCAGGTGTGTCATTATGGTCCGTATGTACATTTTTATGAAATTTATGATATTATTTATATTTTGCATGCCCCCTACATACTCAGTACGTATCTTGTGCTGACCCACATATTTCTCTATGGGCTACATTCTTACCATGATGTATATTTAGGTACTCAGCCGCAGCCGCGACAGTGATATCCGAGTGCCGCATCTACGTTTCTTCAGTGGTGAGTCCTCATGGTTTGAGGACCAAGTTTCTAGTTTTGGTGCTGTTGTTTTGTGATCCCTTTGGTCTGTTTAGTCAGTTGGGGGTTTGTCCCAATGGCTCGTTGATTTTGCTGTATAGAGGCTATGTTAAACTAGTGTATTGTTGGGTTGGTTTGTGTATAGACATTCCATCTATGTACAGTCTAACGATACTTCGTACTATGTGTGATGTGATATGATATGTACTTATATATATATTCTTAGCGTAGCGTGTATATTGTTGTGTTGAAACCCAAGGGTAGTGTTTTGGCTTAAAGGGTTAGCTTGAGGATACGTGTAGCCTTGGGCACCATGTGGCATCTCAGGATGATATTTTGGGGCATTACAAACTTGGTATCAGAGCCTAAGGTTGTGAAGATTCCTAGGGAGTTTGACAAGCCGCGTTACGTAGAGTCTTGAGCATCGGTATGTAGCGCGCCACACCTATGATCAAGAGGCTGTGGGGAGTTCTAGGAAAAGTCATTTCTTTCTTTTTATAAGAGTCTATCATTCTTACAACTATTTCCTTCTGCTGTTAATTCATGCATTCTTATGACAGAAAATGCCTCCATGTTGAGCTCGCAGAAACAATAACCAACCTTAACCCGTTGATCCGTTACATGAGATGGTATCCCATGCCAAATTTTGGGTAGCTTTTCAAACGCTAGTCCAGGCAGTTACCACCAATACTCAGGCCAATGCTTTACCTCTGTAGGAAAATAATTTGGCTGCAGCATGAATTTGTGACTTTATGCGGATGAATCCACCAGAGTTTCATGGGTTGAGAGCAGGTGAGGACTCGTAGATATATGTTGATAAAATAAAGAAAATTACACAGATTATGCATGTGATCGAGGAAGAAAGTATGGAGCTTACTTCTTATCGGTTGAAGGATGTTGCCTATGACTGGGTGCAGATGTGGAATAAGGGTAGAGAGAAAGATACCGCTCTGGTGACTTGGCAATTGTTCCAAGATGCTCTCTTGGATATATTCTTTCCTCTTGAGTTACAGGAAACTAACATAGAGAAGTTTATGAATTTGAGATAAGGCTCTATATCGGTTAAGGAGTATTGTCTTAAGTTTAATCATCTATCAAAGTACGCTCCTAATGTGATGGATAACTCGAGGACTAGTATAAGCAAGTTTCTAACTAGGGTGTCGAGTTATGTGGTGAAAGAATGTAGATCTGCTATGATCAACAGGAAGATTGATCTTCCTAGGTTAATGATTCACGCCCAACAAATTGAGTCTGACAAGATAAAGGAAAGAGAAAGAGTAAAAAGGATTAAGAGAGTCAAATCAGAGCAACAGGGGTCTGGTCAGACTAGATTCTCCGGAGGGAGTCGCCCTCAGTTTTAGAGACGTCCATTTATACCTGCGCCTTTCTCAGCTAGTTCTCTCGTATATTGGGGTAGGCAGGAGATCGGGAATAGGTCAGTACCTTCCAGGTCTCAGGACAGTGTAAGCAACCGGCCTCATCCTTATTCGTGTGCTAAGTATGGTAAAGACTATTTTGGGGAGTGTTATATGGGGCAGCGGGGCTATTTTGGTTGTGGAAAGTTGGGCCACATACTTAGAGACTGCCCGTATGCCAGACAACGAAGTCGTGATGCCCGTCCCTAGAGTCAAGCTACCAGTGCCCCACCTCCCACAGCCCGTCCAGTTCCTTCTCAGGGTGCTTCATCTAGTACTGCTGGCGGTTAATGCCAGAATCATTTCTATGCTATACCATCTCATCAGGATCAGAAGGATTCTCCCGATATTGTCACTGGTATGCTCCATGTTTTCTATTTTGATGTCTATATATTGATGGACCCTGGTTCGAGTTTTTATTATGTGACACCTCTGGTTGCTGTAAATTTTGAAATGGATCCTGAACTAATTTTTGAGCCTATTTTAGTTTCTACTCTGGTAGGAGAGTTTGTCTATTGCTAAGCGGGTGTATAAGAAATGTCCCATTACTATCTTTCATCGAGTCATGTATGCTGATTTGATTAAGCTAGATATGGTTGACTTTGATATCATTCTGGGTATGGATTGGCTTCACTCATGCTATGAGTTTATTGATTGTCGTTCCCGTGTGGTAAAGTTTCAATTTCTTGATGAACCTATCCTCGAATGGTCCAGTAGTTCTGTGATTCCTAAGGGTCGTTTCATATCCTATCTCAAAGCTAGGAAGTTGATTTCCAAGGGTTGCATCCACCATTTGGTTAGGGTTAAAGACACTAAGTCTGAAACTCCGACCATTCAATCAAGTAATGTTGTTAATGATTTTGTTGATATCTTCCCGAAAGATCTCCCTGGAGTACCTCTTGATAGAGAGATAGAGTTCGGGATTGACGTTCTTTCTGATACTCAGCCTGTTTCCATTTCTCCGTATCGCATGGCTCCCATAGAACTTAAAGAGTTGAAGGAGCAATTGAAAGATCTTTTAGACAAAAGCTTTATTAGACCTAGTGTGTCCCCGTGGGGTGCACCTGTCCTGTTTGTACATAAGAAAGATGGTTCTTTGCGGATGTGTATTGATTACCGGCAGCTTAATAGGTTACTATCAAGAATAAATATCCACTTCCCATAATTAATGATTTATTTGATCAATTGCAAGGTGCGAGCTACTTTTCAAAGATAGACCTCAGATCCGGTTATCACCAACTTAAGGTTAGGGAATGTGATATCCCCAAGAAAGCCTTCAAAACCTGTTACGATCATTTTGAATTTCTAGTGTTGTCTTTTGGGTTAACTAATGCTCCAGCGGCTTTCATGGATCTTATGAACCGTGTATTTCGGCCATATCTGGATTTATTTGTAATAGTGTTCCTTGATGATATTCTTATTTACTTCTGAAGTGAGGGTGATCATATGGATCATCTCAAAATCGTGTTGGAAACTCTTCAAACTTATCGGTTGTATGCTAAGTTCAGTAAGTATGAGTTCTGGCTGAACTCTGTAGCCTTCTTGGGTCATGTTGTTTTTTTCGAAGGTATTAGAGTTGATCCTCAAAAGATAGAGGCTATAAAGAGTTGGCCTAGACCTATTTCTCCTTCTGATATCCAAAGTTTCTTGGGTCTAGCTGGTTATTATCGGCGTTTTATTGAAGGTTTTTCATCTATTGCGTCTCCTACGACCCGTTTGACCCAAAAGAAAGTGAAGTTCCTGTGGTCGGAATCTTATGAGAAGAGTTTTCAGGAGTTGAAGACTCGACTCACTTCAGCCCTTGTGTTGACTTTGCCTGACGGTATTGATGGTTTTGTGGTGTATTACGATACTTCCAGAGTCGGTTTGGGTTGTGTATTGATGCAAAAGGTCAAGGTTATAGCTTATGCTTCCAGGCAACTAAAGCCTCACGAGAAGAATTATCCTACCCATGACCTTCAATTAGCTGCCGTGGTTTTTTCTTTGAAAATCTAGGGACATTATTTGTATGGTGTCCATGTCGACGTCTTCACGGACCATACGACCTTCCAATATATATCCACCCAAAAGGAGTTGAATCTTAGGCAGAGACGATGGTTAGAACTATTGAAAGATTATGATATGAGCATGATATATCATCCGGGCAAGACCAATATAGTAGCAGATGCCCTTAGTCAGAAGTCCATGGGTAGCATAGCACATATGGATATTGGTAAGAAGGAGTTGTCCCATGAGGTACATCGCTTTGCTAGATTGGGGGTTAGGTTGTTTGGTGATGCTGAGGGTAGTATAGGAGTACAAAGCGGTTCCGAATCCTCTTTAGTTTTGGAAGTGAAGGAGAAATAAGATAGGGATCCTACCTTGGTTAGGTAAAAAGAGTCAGTTAAAGACCAAAAGGTGGAGGTTTTCTCCCAAGGGGAAGATGGTGTTTTGAGACTCCGAGAAAGATTATGTATTCCAGATGTTGATAACTTGAAGCAAAGGATTATGGCGGAAGATCATGGTATGCGATACTCCATCCATCCTGGTGCTTCCAAGATGTACCATGATTTGCGGGAAATCTATTGGTGGAACGGTATGAAGAGGAACATAGCAGAATTTATAGCGAAGTGTTCCACGTGTCAACAGGTTAAAATAGAGCATCAAAGGGATAGTGGCGTGATGCAAGAGTTTAGCATTCCTACTTGGAAGTGGGAAGAAGTGAATATGGACTTCATAGTTTGTTTGCCTCCTTCTCGTCACCATCATGATTCGATTTGGGTTGTCATAGATCGACTGACGAAATCAGCTCATTTCTTGCCTATGCATTCATTGTATACAGCTGAAGATTATGCTAGAATATATATTCGGGAACTCGTTAGACTTCATGGAGTCCCTTTGGCTATTATTTCTGACATAGGTACTCAGTTTACCTCTTAGTTTTGGAAATCTTTCCAGAAGGGTCTCGGTACCTAAATTTGTTTAAGTTCTACTTTCCATCCGCAAATAAATGGTCAGGCCAAGCGGACCATTCAGACTTTAGAAGATATGTTGAGGGCTTGTGTTCTTGATTTTAAAGGTAGTTGGGATGAGCACTTAGCATTAGTTTGCTTACAATAACAGTTTTCATACTACTATTGGAATGACCCCGTTTGAAGCTTTGTATGGTAGAAGGTTTAGATCACCCATTAGTTGGTTTGAAGTTGGTGAGGCTGTCGAGACTGGACCGAATGCGGTGTTCAAGGCATGGAGAAGGTTAAGTTAATTCGGGAATAGTTGAAAATCGCCTAAAGTCATCAAAAATCATGCGCAGATTTAAGGAGGAAAGACCTTGAATTTGATGTTGGTGATTTAGTGTAATTGAAAGTTTTACCCATGAAAGGGGTGAAGAGATTTGGGAAGAAATGAAAACTAAGTCCCCGTTACATTAGTCCCTATAAGATTACGGATCTCATTGGAAAGGTAGCGTATAAGGTTGAATTGCCCGCGGAGTTATCTAACATCTATTCGGTTTTCCATGTTTCTATGCTTAAGAAGTCTATTGGTGATTCTGTTGTTATTGATCCTTCTGAAAGCTCGAGTATTCAAGATAGTCTTTCATATGAAGAGATTCTGGTTGAGGTTTTTGACTTTCAAGTTCGTAGGCTAAGAAATAAGGAAGTTTCTTTGGTTAAAGTGCTTTGGCGAAATCAACCCGTGGAGAGTGCTACTTGGGAAGCCGAAGCGGATATGCGCACCAAATATCCCCACCTCTTTCCTATGAATCCTGAGCATGTCAAAGGTATCGTTCTCTTTTGATTTAATCCTTATCTTGGCTTGTGTGTTTTCTACGATATCCAAAAACATGTACAATGGAGTATATGCTTGGGCAAGGTGATTTTTCTCTATATACTCATTTTCATAGTATTCTTGGCCTAACTATCAACGTTCGAGGATGAATGTTTCCAAGAGGGAGATGATGTGATGCCCCGAAAAAAAATTTCAGTAAGATCTCAGACGAAAATGTGTTGAATTCTATTCTTTATCAGGATTAATAATCTTTTGTGTGGAATTTCTGGATATGCGACCCATCATCGCGTAGAGCATCGAATAAGCTTTCCAATGATTTGTGGATCATCCAAAACAGACACTCGAGCGATGAGTTATGATCATTTTGATCTAACCGTAAATAGTGGTGAACAGTAAATGTGCGGGAAAAAAATACTGAGGCCAGGCGAATTTTAGGGTCTACTTCAAAAGATCATAACTCCTTGTACATAATGATTTGGGTGAGCTACTATATAACAACAGAAAGCTCTGAAAGTCCTCTTTCCAATGAAATTGGTTTTATTCAATTTGGCCATCGGATCAAAAAGTTATGGGCGATCTACTTCAGCCTATCAAAACAGTCCATCAAAGGATAGATTTGAAATTATTTGATTTTTAAGGGTATTTTGGTCATTCCCACTCCAATTCATCCGGGTAAACCATGAATTTAAGTCCATTAAGGGCATTCAATAGCTCACTTTTCTCCAAAATTTTCTAAGGCTCAAATCCCAACCCTACTACTCCAAATTTCATCCTTCTATGTCTCTTGATTGAATCGTAGAAATTTCAAATTGATTTGAGATTCGAGTTGATCATGTTAAGGGCTTCGAGAAGCACCCTTTATTTTTGTGAATAAAGTTCCGGAGTCGGAAGTTCATATTCATCTTCCATTTTTAGGTATGTAGGACTTTGAACAAGATTATCCTTTCGATCTTGTGCCCGGTATTTTTGTTGAATTATATTGACATGAGATTTTACATGTTTTACCATGAATTGGAAATATGGTTTTATATCTTATATTATTGTCCATGAGCTATGGGATTATGTCATCCGATATGTGTATGATGTTGAGATGGAATTATGTCCAAAAAGTATTTGATTATGAGAGTATGATGATTTAATTTGTTAAGCCTTGATTTATACTATCATTCCACTATTTCCATATTATGAATTTATAATTTATATTGGAAATTCTATATCCCTACTATGGGTTGATGTCTCAAGTACCTTTAAATGAGAGTTGGATGGAAAATTGAGAATGTTGATATTGAAGTTGCAATGAGTCTTGGTATTTTCCGGATGGTTTTGATGAGTTAAATTATTGAAAATATTATGTATTGAGTCTTTATATCCTTGTCCAAATGTCGAGTTGGTTATGGTTCAACACATTGATACCTTGTTGATGTTGAGGAAGATTAAAATGTTTTGAGCTAAAATGTGTTGAGTTAGGAATCCACAAATTGATATGATTTGATAAATGAGAAAGAAATTTGATTTGGTCTTTATGATAGACCCTTGTGATGTTGTGGTGGATTTCCTAATGCATTCTGAGCTTTTCGGGGAGTAGTACTTAGCACTGGGAGGGAAATTTGGTATTTCCCCAAACCTATGTGCCACCGTAGGGTTGTTTGATGATGATATTATTGGCCAGAGAGCCCGATTGTGGTTATTGCAGTTTTAAGGTCATACTACCTAGCAAAGAGTATGATGCTCCCACCAAAAGGGGGTTTCAAACGTTGGTATTCCACGTAGCTCATGTGGGATTATCTGTTATAGGAAACTCCCCTGTCCATAAGAGTCATGTTTATTGAAACACCGAGTCACTCCGAGTTTTGATGTGGTAAGTCAAGTTGCCTATGATAATCTATAATTATTTATGAGGTTTTTCTCCTACATTTCCTTTATAAGATGTTATGAGTTGCATGATTCAATGTCACTAAAGCCAGGTGTGTCATTATGGTCCGTATGTATGTTTTTATGAAATTTATGATATTATTTATATTTTGCATGCGTCACTACATACTCAGTACGTATCTTATGCTGACCTACATATTTATCTATAGGATACATTCTTACCATGATGTAGGTTCAGGTACTCAGCCACAGCCGCGATGGTGATATCCATGTGCCGCATCTACATTTCTTCAGTGGTGAGTCATCATGATTCGAGGACCAAGTTGCTAGTTTTGGTGCTGTTGTTTTGTGATCACTTTGGTCTATTGAGTCAGTTGGGGGTTTGTCCCAATGGCTCATTGATTTTGCTATATAGAGGCTATGTTAGACTAGTGTATTGTTGGGTTGGTTTGTGTATAGACATTCCATCTATGTACAGTCTAACGATACTTCGTACTATGTGCGATGTGATATGATATGTACTTATATATATATTCTTAGCGTAGCGTGTATATTGTTGTGTTGGAACCCAAGGGTAGTGTTTTGGCTTAAAGGGTTAGCTTGAGGCTACGTGTAGCCTTGGGCACCGTGTGGCGTCTCGGGATGATATTTTGGGACGTTACATAAGATTTGAAATGAAAAGTTTTTTGCGCAAATAGATGATTTGTATGGGTTGATTTGTAATTTTGGAAAAGAATGACAAGTTTTGAAATCGCTAATTTGGTTCGAATTAATCTTAATTAATTTTAAATTTTTTAAAAGATATAGTTTTTAAAACATTGAGTTGATGAGAACTCATTTCTACTCAGAGTGATCGATCGACGACTCGGGTCGGGATGAACGCAATACCAGCACCATGCAATTGCAAAGACTCGATTGGATTTGTAGTTGACCCTGCAAACTCATTCATTCATCCCTAGTCCACCTAAATCAACTTAGGTACTATCACTATCCTAACATTGAGTTGATGAGAACTCATTTCAACTTAGAGTGATCGATCAACGACTCGGGTTGGGATGAACATAATACTAACGCCATGCAATTGTAAAGACTCGATTGGATTTGTAGTTGACCCTGCGAGGTCATTCATTCATCCCTAGTTCCACCTAAATCAACTTAGGTACTATCACTATCCTAATATTGAGTTGATGAGAACTCATTTCAACTCAGAATAATCACTCGATGACTCGGGTCGGGATGAATACACTACCAACGCCATGCAATTGCAAAGACTCGATTGGATTTATAGTTGACCCTGTGAGCTCACTCATTCATCCTTAGTTCTACCTAAATCAACTTAGGTACTATCACTATCCTAACATTGAGTTGATGAGAACTCATTTCAACTCAGATTGATCGATCGACGACACGGGTCGAGATGAACGCAATACCAACACCATGCAATTGTGAAGACTCGATTGGACTTGTAGTTGACTCTGCGATCTTACTCATTCATCCCTAGTTCCATCTAAATCAACTTAGGTACTATCACTATCCTAACATTGAATTGATGATAACTCATTTCAACTCAGAGTGATCGATCGAACGACTTGGATCGGTATGAATGCAATACCAATGCCATGCAATTGCAAAGACTCGATTGGATTTTTATTTGACCCTGCGAGCTTATTCATTCATACCTAGTTCCACCTAAATCAATTGCTATGAAATTTATTGGAACAAATGACTAAGCTGTTAAAAATTTTCAAACAGGTATATATATGTTGCAACAGATGACATATCTGATTTAATTATCAAATAGATATTTGCATTTTTTCTGAAAGATGACTGAGCTATTGGAAATTTTCAAAAAAATATTTATATCTGTTGTAACAGATGACATATCTGATTTTATTAATTATCAAATGAACATTTTCATCTGTTGTCACAGATGACTGAGCTTTTGGAATTTTTAAACAGATATTTATAACTATTGTAATACATGACTGAGCTGTTCGGATGTCTAAACAGATATTTATATATGTTGCAACAGATGACATGTCTATTTGAAAATCTTTTTATATCTTTTAATTTTAAAGAAAGAAGCTTCTGGTCCGAGTAGATAATGTCAAGTAGTAGTACTTACTACTAAAGGCGGTAAAAAATATTTCTTAGATATCTCAAAAATGAGTTCATTGAGCAGTTTTGTCTTGTCTTTTCAATGTCGGTAGTCTTAGTCTTCCTCGTGCCCCTCAAATTATTAATGAATATTAATTAATGAATATTGAAAACCACCACGTCTACGTACACATAACATCTATAGAAATTATCTCATCTCTTCTTCAGTTGCAGTTTATTTTATTCAACTCTCTTTTTTTTTCTCTCCTCTTTAGGGTCACAACCTTTTTTCTCTCTTTTCTCTTCTCTTCTCATAAAGATCTTTTTGGATCTAAACCCATCCATATATTTCCTCGACTTAAATTTCTTTTTTGACCCCCTTTTTGATATTAAGGTATGGTTCATTATTGCTCTCTCATTCTCGTCTTCTTCTTTGTATATTATTTACATCTATTTTTTTATTTAATTAATATTTACCCACATCATATTTATTAAAAAAATTTTTAAGGAACTTGTAAGTGTTGAATAAATAATCCGAGAATTTTTATTACAATATGAGAAAAAAGTCATCTGTTGGGAGAAGTTTAAAAGCCTTGTTGGCAGTTTCATTTTTTTGTATGTATTTTGTTTGTTTCATTATTGTTGATGATGTTGTTGGAACAAATGTTGTTTCTTTTTTGTTGATGTTTATGTTGTTGTTGATGTTGAAACAGATGGAGAAATTGTTGGAACAAATAAAACCACCAGAAAGGCTGGTTTGATGTATTCCATCAGACTCCACATTTGTTGCAATAGACTCCACATCTGTTGCAACAAACTCCACATCTATTGCAACAGACTCCACATCTGATGCAATAGATGGACAATGTTCTTCTTGTGACATCAATTTTTTTTCTCTTCTTTGTAGATATAAGGAACTGACAGTTGATTAACTTTTGATGGACTATCTCAAGAGGCTATAGTAAAGATGGGATTGGAGGAATAAGTTGCTTGTAGATGGAACCACTTCATATGTGGGAGGTATGTATTACTGATAATGCTATCGTGGAAACACACATAGAGTGCACTGATTTTGTGAATGATGTTTTTACTGATTAGTCATAGATCGTTCAAACAAGATATCTGTAATTTTACAGTTAAGTTTGGTAGGTCTGAACTGATAAGGCTGAAGAACCATGAATATGGTTCTGATAGCCTGTTAAGATTTAATATTAGTGGTTGCTCATATTTATTACTCAAGCATTGTGAACGAATCTATTTTTTGTATCATTGTAAAGAGATTCAATAGCAATTGGACTAACTTTTAGGGTGCATTGGACCCTTAGATGGCCTTCGAAGCTTAGCACTGCATCTAATAAGAACGAAAAACCAATATATTTATTGCCTTGGCCAAAATTTATATGGCTGGGTTGCTCGCTCGGGGTGATGATTTTATGCCAGAATATGGGGTAGGAGAATGCTTTTGAAGGAAAATGGGTGGTTGATGGAAGACTATATCATCTGAGAACTAATTGAAGAAGAGACATCGGGTAAAAAGTAACTTCTAACGAATCTGGCTGGTGGAATTATCTTAACAGATGCGAGATCTGAATCAAGTGTAAATATGAAAGTGTATTCGGTAATGTAATTTCATCTGTTGTGTCTCTGAAAGAAAAATAATGCAGATGGACACTTTGCTAGGGAGATGTATGGTCGGGATTATCACCTAGATAGAAAATAGGAGAAGACCAACAAAGAAGACTCACGGGCATCGTGGGTAGAAATGATGTACAACAAGTCTAGAAAACTTATGCCAATAACAACTGTAGTTAAAATAAGGAATCTAAGCGCGGCAAATTTTTGAATTTTAAATTTCATCCCATGCCTTCTTATTTGTATTTTCGATCAGGTCCACTGTCGTTGACCTGATCGGAACCATAAACGAGATTGAAAGGCAAATAGAGTATCATTGCTTCCTTAGCAATATGGTTATAATTGATTGTGTTTTATTTCCTTGACATGATTTCAACATTCCTTGGAGAAGATCAGATGCTTGCTGTAGTATATGAATCCCGATAATTTTCAAGCTTGCTTCCAGCTTATTGATTCTATATTCAAGATGGTCGTTGCCCTCTTCGAAGTTGGTAAAGATTTCTCGTCTCTTGTGAGCTCGATCAGGAACACTACCTTCAAAGTTATGGCATTCTAGAAGCCCTTCATAACACTTTCTTCAGAAGCCTTAAAGGATACATGGAGGGTCTCTTTGTTTGTTTTAGGTCAAAATGTGTTGATGCACGTTGAAGATGTGGTCCCAAAAGTTGAACAACACACTTTTATCTAGCGTTGTTCCATGAATCTTGCTCAACCAATTTGATAAATTAGCAAGCATGGAGTTATGTAGCGTGTGATCTAAACCGGCTCTACCAAGCCTATCAAATGACTCTAAGCTCATTACTCTATCTAAAAAATATGACCGAGTTAGTGCACAAATCGAATGAGCTCAATCTCTCAGCCTTTATGTTGATTGCTCTTCTCCAATATAGATGATAAGATATCTGTTATGCAAAAGTCTACATCATCGCCAGACATGTTCCCAGGCAATCATGTCTAGCGATAGTGTAAACTTTTGCATAGCAGATATCTTGTCATCTATATTGGAGAAGAGTGATCAGCAGAAAGGCTGGCAGATTGGGCTTTTTTTCTATTTGCACTAACTCAGGCATATTGTTTTGATAGGGTAATGAGCTTGGAATTACGTAACATTTGGTAGGCTTGGTAGAGCCAGTTTAAATCACATGCTACGTAACTTCATACTTACTAATTTATCAAATTGGTTGAGCAAGATGCATGGAGCAACGCTCGATAAAAGTGTGTTGTTCAACTGTTGGGACCACATCTTCGATGTGCATCAACACACTTTGACCTAAAACAAACACAGCGACCCTCTATGTATCCTTTAAAGTTTCTGAAGAGTAAGTATTCTGAAGGGCTTCTAGAATGCCATAACTTTGAAGGTAGTCTTCCATCAACAACCCATTTTCCCTCGAAAGCATTCTCTTACCGCACCTTCTGACATATAATCATCAACCCGAGCGAGCAACCCAACCATATAAATTTTGGTCAGGGCAATAACTATATTGGTTTTCCATTCTTGTTTGATGCAGTACGAGGCTTTGAGGACCCTCTAAGGGTCCAATGCACACTTAAAGTTAAGTCCAATCGCTATTGGTTCTCTGCAGTAACGACAAATATTGATCCCTTCTCAAAACTTGACACGCATAAACATGAGCACTAACCGTCAGTAATTTGAAACAGGGTATCTGCACCATCTTCATGAGGTCCTCAACTTTATCAATTTCGAACCCATCAAACTTAACGGTACAATGCAGGATCTTGTTTGAATGATCAATGCCTAATCGATGAAAAACTGCATTCACAAAAACATTGTACTTTGTGTGTGTTGTCCCGGTAACCTTATCAGTAATACATACTTAACTCCCATACATATGATAGTGGATCCATCTGCACGCACCTTATTCTTCCTAGCCCATCTATGGATTAAATTGAACAAATAGATGACTAGGTTGTTGCAACAGATGACACATCTGTTTATATTGTCAATCAATTGGAGACATCTGTTATGATAGTGATCAACCTGTTGTAGAGATCAAATAAATATATACATCTGTTGCAAAAATATTGCTAGTATGTTGTAAGTTATCTAACAGAAAGAATATATTTTGTAATAGATTACCCATCTGTTAGATTTATTTTAAAGAAATTTTCTTTTCTTTCTGGGATACAATAATTTATAAATAGGTCCCTCCTTACAAATATGGATGATCCAGATTCATACAAGAATATTCATATCGAGTCCTTGCGTGAACTTCAAAGGCAGTTTGATTGATGAACTCCAGAGAGATATTTGGCTGACTTCAGAGCAAGGCTGCCGAATGAATGAAAGATATCTGATTGACAATAATAATAATAGTAGTAATAATAATTAGGTATTTTTTTTTATTTTAGTGATTATTTTCCTCCTTTTGCATATCAAATCTACTCAAGGGATTCAAAAATCTATGAACATTCATTTCATTTTGTTGTCGACTTTGAATTTTTAATTCTTATTTAGTATTTAATAATAATCATTTTGTTTATTCCTTGTTCTCAACATGTCGACGATTGGTGGTAGGGATTCAGTAGCAATTTGTGTCAACAGTTAGAGGTTAATCTACTACGACAAATCAATCATATGTTGCACCTGACGGTTATTAATAAAAAAGGGCTATTGTTGTTATTAAGAGCGTGAAAAGAAAGACATGACTCGAGTTCCGATTATTCAATATGAAAAATGTTTTGTAAATAAATAATAAGGAAATAAATAATAAACTCAATTTATAACCACAATTTTAATAACTGATCGTGACTTTTCACCATTTTTATTTTTGAAATTATTTATTATATAATAAAATGATTATTATTTTACTAAGGAATTTGAAAAGGTATTTTATTTATTTATAAAATAAATAAGTAAGCAAATTTGGATTAATGATATGATGATATAGTTTTTATTTTTTAAAAGTAGATTATATGTTGTAACAATTAAATTATCTGATGCAACAGATTCACTATGGTTGCAATAGATGATATATCTGTTGTCACAGATGATTTATCTGATGCAACCTATACCAAGTCACAACTCAATAAAAGAAGTTCTTAGAAAGAACTAATTAATAATAATAATCTAAAAAGTCATGAGTTATCACAATATTTCTTAATTTAATTAATTCATTACTTTTCACATTAATAAAAAATGTAATTAATAAATGGAGGTGAACAGTTAGATTATATGTTGCAACAGATATGTTATCTAATGCAACATATTTTATATTTGTTGCAATAGATAATATATATGTTATCACAGATTTGTTATCTGATGCAACAGCTATAGAATCTATTGCCACAACTCAATAAAAATAGTTCTTCGAAAGACTAATTAATAATAATAATCTAAAAAGTCATGACTTATATCACAATATTTATTTTCTTAATTTAATAAAAATTTAATTAATATATGGAGGTGAATAGTCGCTTCTTTTTGCCTCTCATTCAAATTCAATCCTCTATAAATAGGTTCATCCTTACTCAATCGTTCATTCAAATACACACTCTATTTATTTATTGCATCTCGTCTTTCATATTACACTCTAGAAGATAAGATTATCGCTGACCTAGTGTGGGACATTGATTTTCTGCAAGACGCCGTGAATGAACTTCGAAATCAAGTTCGTGATCTGCAATGGGCATTGATAGGAGTTAGATCAAGAATGCTCCGCGAGATACGCAGGCTGAGGAGGCCCTTGTTGCTACTTCCGGTTAAAGATTGGCCAGCTGGCAATGATGATGCTGATAATAATAATAATAATTAGGCTATTATTTTTCTTTTAGTCTATTATATTTATTTTTATTTGTTTAATAAATAGATTATGTTTGATCTTTGACGTTTTAATCCATATATAATTTTTATTTTGTCTATTATCTTCTCAACAAACATTTCAAAGATTTGATGTAAAAAAGAATAATTTAGAATCCAGTAGCAATAGCAAGATTTATCTATTGGGTTTGTGGAAGGGGTTGATTTGTATTGTTTCAAACAGATTAATCATTCGTTACAACAGATAATTAGTCTGGTGCAACAAATAAACATTCTGATACAATAGATAATTAGTCTGGTGCAACAGATAAATATCCTAATACAACAGATAATACGTTTGATACAACAGATAATATGATAATGCAACAGATAAATAGTCTGATGCAACAGATTTCTCATCTGATGCACTAGATAATTGATCTGTTTAAATTGTGGGCACTTGTGCTGAATTCATAATCGGGGTTCTATCCATTATTGGAAAAGAAGAAGTGTACCCAGATGACAAATATGAATAAAAAATATAATTTCTATTGCCATTCTGGTCCTTTAAATGTAACTTTAGCATATTTAATCCTTTAATTTTGCTAAAGTGGAGCACTTTTTGTCTTCCTAACGTAACAATATTAAAAAATAACCAGGGGGAGGGGTGGGGGGTGGGGGTGGACAATTGTTCTAACAGTGGAACTTTGGCAGTATTATCTCTTTCTTGATTGATGGATATTTCTTTTTAAGGATTAATATAGTAGTAGTTATTTATATCAGAAGGCAATATTTTAAAATATAACAATTTTCCCACTCGAAAATACTAACTATTTTCCTTTATAGGTAGTAACAAAATGACCTTAAGGTGACGGAGCCAAGAGTGGAAGATGTGGATGGGCAGGAGTGCGTCCTTACTAGTGAGAAGGAGTGATTTATGTGTAGCTATGCCTGTAGTCGTAGTGTAATGCATAGGCCTTGTAGTTTCTTGGTCACGACATTTTGGCGATATTTCCAATTTCAGATAGATAGTTTATAATATTACTCAGCGGGTGTCTTTTTTTTATTATCTAGTGGTGTGTTATCTCATTTTGTTGTTTATTTTTATGTTTATATGCTTGTTATACTATTACTTGTCCTAAGTTGAGGGTCTACCGAAATAACCTCTCTACTTAATTTGAGGTAGTGGTATGGACTGCGTATACTTTACCCTCCCCAGATCCCAGTTTGTGGGAATACACTAGGTATGTTGTTGCTGTTGTACATATATTTAATTTTAGCTATCTGAATGTAGATTTTGATTGGGTTAAATATATTTAACATTTTACACCCTCACCAAATTTATGATTCCGCAAATAATCTTAAGGCCATTTTTATTGCCTTTAAGGGTGTAACACCCTACATTTTTTAGCTAGATTTTGAACCGTCATTTTTACGTGTGTAAACCCATGATAAGTGGTGATTTGACCACTCATTCTCACTCAACATTCGTGATTAAATGCACTAATATCCACTTTTTGAGAGCATAGAGTTGAAAGAATGAAAAAAATATGGATTAGACCTCAAAATAATCAAAAAGAGAGCAATAAAGTGCAGTTGCAGACTTTAAGTAGGAACTGGCCTCAGTTACTGCGATTGCGGCAGCTAAACAGAAGTTAAGCAACCACGGTCACTGAAGATAATCACGGTCACAGCCACACACGTTCGATCGCAGCCTAGTAGTGGAGTTCAGCCCAAGGGCAAAACTATAATTATTTCTAATCCTAATTTGACATAAATGACTCAAAATCTATCATTATGGAACAATTCCATCTTCCCTAATTTTTTAGGTTTAGCTTTGTGTAGTCCATAGCCTCCATTTTTGAAGAAGAAAATATTGTATAAACTTTGAGTGAAGAATACACTGGAAACTTTTTAAGTGAAAGATTTGATCACTTCCATTGTTGATATTGTAGGAGAGCCAAGATTGAAGTAACATTCGCTTAAATCTTCAACAAATCATTTCAATGGAGATTATGGGTATAACTATGCCTATTTATCTTATGTGTAGCTAAATCTCCCTCTTGGGGTTATGAGTGAATAAGGGTTATAGCGTGTGTAGGTTGTTATTGTTAGTATCTATTTGGTAATTCGTGTTTATGGGTTTTGTCATTGCTATGCTATTTTGGTTGGGATTTGATGGGTGAAAGCCCAAAATACCCACATGGTTTTGATGGGTGAAAGCTCCAAGCTCTAGAAAGTTCAAGGCCATCTTCGAAAGAAAGGTTTTGGGTGAACTTTAGGAATCCATATCATTCTCAAAAGAGGGATGTGGATACCAAAGCAATGATAGACAATTACATATGTAGTTTTCTAAATTTTCACTATCTTAGACATAGGGGTGAATGTGAGATTAACTATGCCATGGGTATCATCCTAGAAATAAGGATTCCTAGATTGAGGTTGTGGTTACCAATTATTGAACAAACCTATTAGGTATTAGAAAGAATCAATGGGTGAAAGTTTGGTGTTTTGTTGAAAGACTAACATCAAAATCTATAACCATGCCTACCCATATTTGAACTAAATTGATGTTGATGATTAACACCCACATATCACTCCCTTAGTAGTGCATAATCCCAAGATCCGTGCTTCATTGCTAAAACTCTAATTATTCGTGGCCCCGAATTTATACTAAAAAACCCAAAAAGAAATATTAGTGTAGGAACCTATCTCCCCCATTTTATGTTTTTGTACCATTTGTTTTAATCTAACTTGTATCTATCATTTCAAATTAATTATATTGCCACTCACATTGTTTCTCGTGGATTCAACTCCAACTCCAAAGTTGGGTAAATATATTATTGACGACCGCCTTGCACTTAAATTGTCGTGTAAGTTGAGTGTTATAAAAAATGGCGTTGTTTTCGGGGAATAATTTGGCGTATTAACTAGGTTTGGAATTTTAGTTACTCGCTTAAATTCAAGCTTGTATATATTTGTTTGTGATTTCTTTTGTAGGTAGAGTTTATTTTATTTTTATTTTTCTATGGCATCTTTTGACAAATATGATGTTGGTAGTTGGAAGTACGATCTTAACGATCCATATCCATATCACGACATACCATATTTCATGAGCGATTGTGACTATGTTCCCCGGAGAGAGATGGATTCACTATCTCAATCCTATAGGGAGTATATGTGCTTTTTATGTAGTGGTCGAGATGGACATTGAAGTGATTATCCATGTTCCCATCCCCCCATTATACTAACCGAGTTTCTAGTCCTTCTTATGATATTTATAGGTATGATAAAGAGCAGAAGGACGAGCAAGATACCGAGTCCAATAGTTGTGACCCAAGATTGCAAGCCATTTTGGATTGGTTAGAAGCAACGGGGGAGGGCCTAGAGCACATTCATCAAGAATAGACAATTGTCAAGAAGGCGGTAATGAGAAAAGAAGAAAAGCTTGAAACTATCATTACCATGCCCATTACCCAAGAGAAAGTATGTAAAGAATAGAAACCAAGATATGATGATGAGCTTTGTATCAAGGAATCCTCGGCGACTTCCCAACAATCCAAATCATATGAGGAAGGAGAGGCCAAAATAAAAGAAATTATACTAGAGTCAAAATAAGAATCAACACAAAACTCTTATAATGACTCTAGTTTATTTCGGGGTGACAATGTTTGGAGAAAGCTAACCCAAAGTTAGGTGTTGGACCTCGTTCAACCCACTTTTCAACATTAGGCATAGAATATGTGATGAGGATCCATCTCTTTGACCAAATGAAGGATTGTGGGGAGATGGAGTCCAATTCTTATATTTTGGAATTGGTCATTCCGAAGGAGCACGTGGAACCCCTTCCATCAAAGGACAACATGCTTAATTTTTGATGTACAAGGAATGCTTACTTTTACCCAAGGAGAAAATTTGGAAGTTTGATGTGAAATTGGGTAAAAGGTTTAAGTCTTTTAAATGGAGAGATCGAAGCTTGCTTACCATTTTACCACTGCTTCTAAGTTTTATCTTAGAAGATTTGAATTTTCTGTCCCTTTACCGCTCATTTCATATTGAACAAAAATTGGGACAGAGATTCAAATTTTCTAAGTAGAACCATAAAGGGAAGGGGTGGAGGCGTCGTGCTACGATGTTAAACTAAGCGCTCGATGGGAGGCAACCTGTAATGCCACAAAAAAGTGGCACCTATCCTTTTATTCATGCATAATAGAGTAGATTTTGTTTTTGTATTTGTTTGAGAATGATCCATGAAAAAAGAGAGTTTGAAAAATGGCATGTCGGCCTGAACAACTAAGTGCAGAGGCCTAGATTTTAGCCTCGGATACCGTGACCGTGGTTTGTGTCAACGCAATTGTAGATGCCACGAGTCTATGATCGCAAAATGATGACTATGATCACGGTCATACCAGTTTAAGTGACCATATAACTGTCATTTTCCCCATGCATTCATTCTCAAAACTCTCTTAATACTCTCCTATTTGTTGGCATTATGTAAAGTATCCAAGAGTTCATCTTAACCCTTTTGCATCATTTATTCGGTATGTAGTCTCAAACTCCCTCACTTTTATTTTAATTATAGGCATGGGATATGTAGATTGAACACTGGCATATTTTAGTTTTTACAATGTCAAAACTGGGCTTATTTGTATTTATTGTTGTGGTTAGCAGTTGTAGGATGTTCACACGTCGTTTGGGGAAGTCTTGAGTACCCATGTTTTAACCTAACATGGTTGAAATAGATGTGCATATTATGTCTTCATTCAATGCCCGAAAGAGTTCAAGCTGAACTCCTTCAAGTTTGGGGAGGGGACTAAAATCATGCAAGTTAGGCTTACTTTATATTATCATGATGATTATGTGCCTAGTTGGAAGACAGTGTTGCTATTAGCTATGCGTATCTTGAGCAAGGCAAAACTATTGATGATGGTCTCGGGTATCATGATCGCAGTCCTGATTACCGCGATCACTAAAACACGATTGTGGTCAATGCTCCACGGTCGCTACACCTAAGGACTACTATCTCCAAAAATCCAATCTTCTGCCCACCTATTATTCACCCCTGAATCTCCTATGGCATTGCAACAAACGCTTTTCTTGCTAATCTAGCATAAGTTTTGCCTTGTAAATATTAAAAGTAGTTTAAAGTATGTCCAAAAAGGTGCTCTGCTAAAAAATGGGAGACTCAAACAATTCAGACCCCTGTCCCCAGAAAGCCACAACCTATGTTACAATGAATTCTCAAGGTGAAAGATATTCCTAGAAAAGAGTATCTCTATGGACAGTGTCTCGAGAAATTCCCAGAATTCATTGACAGACTTTTTTCTATTAGGGAACATGCTCCAAGGCTACCCCAAGGTCCAGAAGAATCCTCCACTACTCGCCATTCATATGTGGTTTAGTCTGACTATGAAATATATCAGAAGGAGCTAAAAAAGCAAGGTGCCAAGGTTGCCAAATTGGTAAGATCATATTCATCTTTGGCAATGTCACACAAGAACCTCTGAAGTTACAGGAAGGATATTGAAAAGGGCATCTTTAAGGTGCTAAAACCTAAAGAACATCTACCTTCATCGAGAAGCGAGAGTGATGATGGAGCTCCTGCTGAGAGGTCTAGTGCTGATGACTGTATATCCCACCCTTCTCCTAGTTCAAATTCATCTTTAGAACATCAAAGATCTTGGTTCAAAGATGAATAATTTTATTCCATGTAAAATTTTTAAGATTTTGACTTTTTTATCCAGTGTAAAATCGAATAATCTTTCCATCGATACCAAATTCTCCCAAATCCGACACTCGGGCGAAGAATTAAAGCCATTTTAGTGAGACAGTGTACCACCTGGTACTTTAGCGCATCGCGGAGAAAGCCAAAATGGTAATTGTCAAAGTCCAGTAAGCCTTCGTGATTCCACCGCATCACGGTGGATTTTCAGTTTGCAACCAAGGTGGAAACGTGATTTCCACCACGTTGCGCTAAGGCTCAGTTTCCCAATTGTCTAATTTTCAATAAGCTAGCACAATTATGGCGTATCGCGCCAGCATGTAAAATCGAGATTTTTTTTTAATTTTGAATTTTAATTCCAAGGGCAAGATGGTCATTTTTCTACTCCTATATATACTCTTTAACATGAGATTTCTCATTAAACCCAAATATTGTTGTTTTCTCTCAATTTTTCTCAAGAACAAGAGCTAGGGTTCCAAAATCAAGACCCCAATCATCAAGGTTTCACCATTAATCTTTCGAGGATCAAGTAGTAAGGTATGTTAGATGTTGATCCTTGGGTTCCTTCCACCCAAGGAGCTCAAGAATCCTTTTCAAAATTTTGGAGGTTTACATATTTTTGAGATTTCATGATTTATGTGTATTAGAGTTCATGATTTATATTATTGGGTTTTAATTCATGATTTAGCCTACCAATTTCAAGAGTTGATTCTAGTATGTGATAAATTGTATGGTGTTCATGCTAAACCCTCTTCAAGTTGCATGATATTGATGTATTCATGATGATTAAGTATAGAATCTGTGGTATAACCAAAGCATGCTCCCCATATGTTTGATAGAATGATTAAGTAAAGATAATAGTGACTATTTAGTATGTTAAGCATGAAATCTCCAATTTTGTGATAACTAGTGCATGCCAAGCATTTGTTGAAATGCCTTAGTGAATGTATTATGATAAGTTGCATGCATTCTTATCCATGTGTATTCCTTATTGAACAACTATGAGGTGTTAGTATGCATTCCCTATACATTTACATGTTTATGACATTAAAGTGATTAATGAGATATAGTATTAATCATGTTGTGAATGAAAGTCCATTGTCATGATATTCAAGTGTTGTCCTGTCTTATTTATTTATGCTATCGAGTCCTGGGGGTATTTATACCAAAAAATTTAGCTGCTTGTCTAGAGCTGAGTCAGTCTCAAGATAATTTCAGTCATGCTATGATCTATAGAATTCAACCAGTACAAACTTAAGAAAATTCAGTAATCTCAATACTAGTTCAATCCAGTCTCAGTATCAGTCTAACCCAGTTCTGTATTTAGTTCAGACCGCAGTAGTATTCAGTATTCAGTTTAGATTTCAGTAAAGCTCAGTAAGTTACATAATTAGAAGCATTCCGACAAAAAGTACAATTCAGAAGTATTTCGTCAAATAACGAAATCAAGTAAACTCAGTCTGATCAATCAAATAAGATAATCAGTAATAGATTCAGATCAATCTAGTAAAGTCCAAGAATCAATTTAGTGTCTTTTAATTGGGAGTAGGAACTAGCACCGAGCGAGTGCAGGGATGACGGCTTCCCCGTTAGAGAGACAAAGTAGTTAGTAATAGTCCTTGAACTCCAGAACTGTGTAGCCAGCATAGGACTAGGAGTTACTAAGGCTTGACTATCATATTGCCTTAGGCTTGACTTCCTGTTCAGGTTCACCCATTAGAGAGGCTTGACCATAGCAGAGGTCTTTACCCATACCACGGTATTGACACTCTTCCAGCTAAGGTTATAGTTTGGACCCCACTAGAATAGATTCGTGGTATGTTGGTTAAGTGAGAACTCCCACAGTTGCAGTTTTAGTATCAACCTTCAGAGTAGAACTCAAAAATCAGGACTGTCAGCTACAGTCACCCATCTCGCTAAGGAACTTAGATAGTTCCATATATTCATAGTCCACCCGCTAGATAGGCCTGGTCTTACATAAAGTTAATCAGTATCAGTACTAATAGAGCTAAAGATCACCCGTTAGATAGGCCTAATCTTAAACTCAGTCCGTCATTTCTATTATTAAAAGATTCAGAGATCTTTCGCTAGATAGGTCTGATCTCAGCTACAATCACCCATTAGATAGGCCTGATCTCAAACTTTATCCGTTATTTCTATTATTAAAAGATTCAGAGATCTTCTGCTAGATAGGTCTGATCTCAGATACAATTATTCTTTATCATTATTAGTATATTCAGAGATCATCTGTTAGAAAGGTTTGATTATAGATTTAGTCAGTGAATATTAGAAAACTTAGAACTCAGTTATTGATATAAGCAGATTCAGTTAATCAGCTTCAGTATCATCAGTTTCAGAGATCAATCGCTAGAGAGGACTGATCTAAACTTCAGTACTCAGTTATAAATATCAAAAGATTTAGTTATTCAGTATCTCAGTATTAGTAGTGATTTCATATGTCAGTAAAGCAGTATCCGAGTATCAGTATTCAGAGTCACGATGATTTCAATTATGGTTTATGCATTTATGCATATGTCCTCATTCAGTACTCTCATGTTATTCAGTTAAGCTATGTTCATGCATAAGCCCTTGTATTTAGCCTTACCTTATCTAGCATACCAGTACATTCAAAGTATTGACGCATATTTTTCTCTTACGCTATGGTGTTTTATACCATAGGTTCAGAAGCACGAGATCCAAAGCACCCTTAGCAGTCCAGACTCATTCAGTAGTAGTAGATATAACAGTGAGTCCTCTTTATTTGAGGATAATTCTTATTTTATTATGGCATTAGACTCAGTTTGTTTTTAGTAGATGGGTTAGTTAGGGACATGTCCCATCAACTCCACAGTTTAGGCAGTTAGAGGCTTTTCAGACAAATGTATTAGTATTCACTGTTCAGTTTTGAGTATTTTAGATGTTTTAAAGCTTATAGAAAGTTTCTGCTAGTTTTCCAGATTTATTATATAATATTATGTAGTGCTCAGGTACAGATATCAGTAGAGGGTTAGCTTATGGTCCTTTGGGATCATGAACACCTGTGGTATTCTGATTCTAAAAAATTAGGGTGGTACAATGACGCTGGAGATGATGCAGGGTATACCGAAGATGATGAAGCTAATTCAGAGAGCGTCTCTTACACTTATCTTGTTAACTAGGCAGTGGGGGCACTGCCAGCTTTTCAGTTGGGGGTGTCTGCCCCTATATTTTTACTGCTTGGATGTCTTTGGGTAGTGTTTTAGATGACACTCTGGAAATTATTTTTATTTTGTTTTGAGGTGCTACATTTTTGGGTACTCTGATGGTGCCCACATTTTATGGATTATCATGTGAATTTTTATTTTTATTTTTTCTTTTACTTTAGTTGTATTTTTAGGTGATGATGCATGATAAAGTTTGCCCTGCGATAGATTGAGTGATGACATTCTTAAGGGTAAAGCAACGTGTTTGGGTTTGAGGCATAGATTCAGGGGAATTCTAAGTACCCGTGGCATAAATGTCATGAATGCAAGGGAATTTTGAGTACCTGTGGTATTGTATATTATAAAGTCGGGGTCATTATGTCCACCATTGGCAAAGTCTGAGTAGCCATATGGGTAGTTTGCCCATTTTGAGCCTAAATGCGTGACTAAGGTTTTGGTTGTAGACATATTTTAGCAAATTGTGTGAGTGTTAAATGCTAAATAAATAACCCCCTCCGTCTAAAACTTTTCAAAAATCAAGGGAATAGACGTGAGTAACTTTGTAAAAAAAACTTCTTCTCTTTTTGTAACTCCACAAGATTTTGATTTGCACATAATAATAGATACTCTAATTTTGTCTCTCACAGGAGAGGGAATTGAGCCTCCTTGGCAAGTTTTGCATGCCACGTGTGGTGAGATTTTAGTATTCATCTCTTGTACACTTGTGTTATCTAGAACTTGCCCCGTTAGTTTCTTAAAGCTAATTTTTATTTTATGTGGTTGGATAAATGATCTTAGGCCATCCTTGTGATTTTGGAACCAACTCTAGCCTAAAAAGACTATGCATAAATAATTGCAATCCCTAATTACCCACTTTGAGCCTCTGGACCTTTCTTTGGCAAACTCATCACTACCGTGTCCTATTTTTTTATCCCTCTTTTGAGCCATACCCTCCTTGAACTTCAAAATATAATTTGAGGCTAAAAGCCTAAGTTGGGGGTGGTAAAGTTGATGGAAAAAAGTTTGAGGCCATGAAGTGTTAGTAGAATGCCAAGGTGCCTAAATGATGAAAATAAATGTTGAAAAAAAAAAGAATCCAATAAAGGATATAATTGAATTAAAGGTTCAAGAAAAAAAGATAAAGAAAAGTGGTGAACAAAGGTAGCGACTCCTAGGCATGAGGCAAGAGAGATAACAAAGAAGAGTGGCCAATAGTCAAAAAAATAAAATTGAAAAGTGTGATATTGACATTCAAGGAAGTAGCCATGTTTTTCCTAAACAATATCCTACCCTAACCCAAACCTATATTACAGGCTTAGAAAATCCTTTGAGATTTCCAACCATTTACTTTCTTTGTAGTGGCGATTGAAAATAGGGGCAAGCCTATGGTAACACTTATTGCATTGAGATTTCTTTTTATGAGAGGGAGATTTTGTGTACTTAAAATTCCTTGTTGCATATTTTGTAGCTTGATGTGAGGAATTCTCTTTCTTGTGAGGACGACATATAAAATAAGTTGAGGTGGGTGATTTTGTCACTTTTCGAAAATGAGGCAAATGGAGTATAGCGTAGTTATGGTCAAAAGGGAGTCACTTGTACAAAATTAGTGGTTGTTGCTTGATTGCTCTTTAAGATTTTATTCATTCTTGAGTGTTGCATTTTATAGTGAGGGGTGTAGTGAAATTAGCCCAGCACGTGTGCAATGAGCTACTTGTGGTTGTGACTAAGTTTGAAGTCATTATGGCCTTTGGGGTATAAAGATTACGCAAAAATAATTGTGTCTCAAGGTAAGAGGCAGTGTTGCTTGAGGACAAGCAAATGCTTTAAGTTAGGGGTGTTGATGAGTGGTGATTTGACCACTCATTCCCACTCAACATTCGTGAACATTCCCTTGATTTAAATGAATAAATAGGACATATTCATGATTAAATTCACTAATATCCACTCTTTGCAGGCATAGAGTTGAAGGGATGGAAAGATGTGGATTGGAGCTCAAAATGATCAAAAAGGGAGCAAGAAAGTATAGTTATAGACATTGAGTAGGAATTGGACTCGGTTACTGCGATCGCGGCCTGGTGACTGCGGTCGCAACAGTCAATTAGAAGTCAAGAAACCGCGATCGCTGAAGATAATTGCAGTCGCGGCCACACACGCACGATTACGGCCTAGGGGAGGAGTTCAGCCCAAGGGAAAAACTGTAATTGCACATGCTGATCCTAATTTAACATAAATGACTCAAACCTTATCATTATGTAACAACTCCATCTTTACCAATATTTTAGGTTTAGCTTTCTGTAGTCCATAGCCTCCATTTTTTGGACAAGAAAATATCATATAAATTTTGGGTGAAGAATACATTGGAGACTTTCTAAGTGGAAGATTTACTCACTTCCATTATTGATATTATGGGAGAGCCAAGTTTGAAGTAACATTCACTTAAATCTTCAACAAATCATTTCAATGGAGATTATGGATCTAACTATGATTATTTATCTTATGTGTAGCTAAATCTCCCTCTTGGGGTTATGTGTGAATAGGGGTTAAAGTGTGTGTGGTTGTTATTGTTAGTATCTATTTGGTAATTCATGTTTATGGGTTTTATCATTGCTATGCTATTTTGGTTTGGATTTGATGGGTAAAAGCCCCAAATACCCACATGGGTTTGATGGGTGAAAGCTCCAAGCTCTAAAAAGTTTAAGACCATCTTCGAAAGAAGGGTTTTGGGTGAACTTTAGGAATCCATATCATTCTCGAAAGAGAGATGTGGAGACCAAAGTAATAATAGACAATTACGTGTATAGTTTGCTAAATTTTCACTATCTTAGACATAAGGGTGAATGTGAGGTTAACTATGCCATGGGTATCATCCTAGAAATAGGGATGCCTAGATTGAGGTTGCGATTATCAATTGTTGAACGCACCTATTAGGTATTCAAAAGAATTAATGGGTGAAAGTTTGGTGTTTTGTTGAAAAACTAGCATCAAAATCTATAACCAAGCCTTCCCATATTTAATTTACTAAATTAATATTGATAATTAACACCCACATGTCACTCCCTTAGTAGTGCATAATTGCAAGATCCATGCTTAATTGCTAAAACTCTAATTATTCGCAGCCCCGAATTTATACTAGAAAAACTAAAAAAGAAATATTAGGGTAGGAACCTATATCCCCCATTTTATCTTTTCATACCATTAGTTTGAATTTAACTTGTATCTATCATTTCAAATTAATTTGATCACCACTCATATTGTTCCTCATGGATTCGACCCTGACTCCAAAGTTGGGTAAATATAGTGACGATGACCGCCTTACACTTAATTTGATGTGTAAGTTGAGCTTTATCAACCCAAAACCCATAATTTCTATGTAAATATAAGTTTGATGATTATTTACCTAGTGTTTAAGTGGTGTTGAGGTAAAGAGTATTCACAACACTTAGAGCAAAGTTGAGGTTGAGCATTTTTGTTATTGACTGATTGTTGGCATTCTATCCTACAAAGGTTAACCTTGAACATGTATAATTTCTAAAATATATGGAATTTTGGAGTTCAAGGCCCATCAAATGAAAGATAATTGAGTCTTCTTTCCAATGCATCTGATTTTACCTAAATCTGATACCCGAGCAAAAAGTTATGAGCATTTTTTCCTGAGAACCAGTGAGGGTGCGTGATAAACGCATGACATTCCCTCTGTGATCCACAATAACAGTGTGGCACGCCCTGTATGATCCCTGTTAAGAGCGTGGAACGCCCACGTTCCCATATACGCTAAAACACACATTTTGGTTCAGTTTTTTCAAGAGAAAACTAGTCATTTACGTCCTAAAGCATCCTATAACTAATATTAACATGATTTCCCTCCTCCCACAACCCAAATACACAATTCCTCTTCTCCCAAATTCTTAAAAACACCAAATAAGGGTTCTTCCCCAAAGTTCAATTTCTAAGGCTTTAAATTTAAGTTTTTTTCTCAATGTTTTCTCACTAATATCGTCATCAAGGGTATAGAAAATAAATTCAAATCTTTATATCAATTTCAAGCTAGAGTTCAAGCTTCAAAGTTAAGTATTCAAGTTTTCTTCAAATTTTTTTCATCAAAAAGGTATGTTGTACACTCCCTAACTTGAATTATACTTATGTGTTTTGAATGATGGCTTTGAACTAGGGTTGAGGGCCCTTGAATTGCGATACTCTTACATTATTTTATCCTGCTTTAAATGGTTTACTCATGTTTTAAACAATGAATTTTGAACTGAATTAGTGCATTGTTATAATGGTGAATTGTGAATAAAAATTATGGTTTATGGAAATGGTGGAATTTGGTATTTGGATACACAAAATAAATGAATTTTGGTATGGCAATGGCGTAACCCTCAACCCACATTACAATTATGATTTTGAATATGAATTTTACATAATTTACTTATCCTTTTGAAAATATTACATTTCATTGTATAAAGGACAAATGGATAAAAATGATTTTGAAATGTTGTTGGTGGCTATGATTTTGGATTTTAAATCGTAATTTAGAGTCTAATGGTTAAATGATTTTAATTTGGCATAATTGAAATAGCTTGAAAGCCTATTGGTATGACTATACCAAGTTGAAAAATGCCTTAATAAAAGACTCCATAGTTAATGATTTGTTTATGTGCAAATTATTTTAAATTGGACTTAAACAAAATTGTATAACTCATTGAGAAGGTGTGGTCCCAAGGTAACCAACACTAGAAACCATATTTACCGATGTTACGGGTCTATATGGATATTGTGTCTGATGCACACACTATATATTGGATGTCTATCGCTTTGGTGTCTTTATCCATTCCTCGGTACATGTGGCTAACATGGACTGGGGCTCTTTCGGTAGAGAAAGTCAGACCCATATAGCCCATGGGTGTCTAGAAGGCCGATATGAGCTATATAGTTCAGGGCTAATATTTTAAATAATCATACTTTATGTCCCGTGTCTTTATACCGACATTATATATATGTATAGTTGTTATGCATATGGTTTATGACTGATTTTGATAAATGCATTATTTTATCCCTTTTCTGGGATTGCATGCCAGTATTTGTTGTACTGACCATCCCCAGATGCTACATCATATGATGTAGATTTTTAGGGATTTTCTTATGTCTTATACAATATTAGGTAATTCGATACTCCTGCTATCCAGTGGTTGAAGTGGTGAGCCCTTCATCCTTCGAAAAGCCTGGTCTTTTTCTTAGTTTCATTTATCATTTCAATTCTTATGGATTTCTTTTGTTATAGTGGGGGGCATGTACTGACTTAGTTGGTATTCGTGGATTTGGGGCTTTTGTGGATAGTGTTGGGATATTAATAAAGAGTTGGTTTTGACTCTATATTTCTTTTTATCTTGGTTGGCTTTCGTTGTTTGTTCTTACTGATGTGCTCTTGAGGTAAGGTTATGATGATATGAGCCAAATGGCCATCTATGCTTTTGAAGACATCATTGGAGGCCAACGCATAAATACTCAAGACTTGGTCACCTTATGGACACAAGAACATGCATGGAGGACCCATTTTGAGCATGACATAAAGCAAACTCATGTGCGGAAGATTGCGTGGGGGCTTACCTTTGATGCCAACCCGAGAACAAAAACGTTGAACCATGACCCCACGGTTTTGGAGCATTGAAAAAACACCCTTCATTAAAGGTATTTTGGGGATTACACTTATTGGAAAGACACACCATGGCTGCCCATTTTATTAAGGGTATTGTGGTTATTTTTATTATGTAATAAGTTAGGATATAAATAGAAACTTATTAGCCTTATTTTAGGGGGTTTTGAATGATATTTAAAGAATTAGTCTCCTCTAGAGAGAGAGAGAGAGTAAAACTGAAACTAGGGTGACACATAGTGTGGATTCACTTGTGTTGCATTTTTTTTTTGAAACGCTGATGCTTGAGGAAATTGAGTTTCCTCTTGTGTCTACGTAAGAGTTTGGTGTTGATTATATGGGTTGTAGGGGTATTGACCATTGATACACGTCTTGGTTCTTAGGTTCTTGTATAATTTTATGTCAAGTTACTATCCTTTATTTATTACATTGTTGTTGTGTTTCGTATCTTTTCTTCCTTATCTCATTTCTTTATATTTCTATCTCATTTATTGTTATCTTATTTCCATCTTTGTTCTTGTGTTTTGTGGTTGCTTTTAGTGTTCTGTACTCGTATCCGTATCATTTGGTATCATAGCAAGGATTGATTTCATTCCTACGGAATCAATCTTAGGCTTGTTAACTTGATAATCACAAAAAAAGGTGTTGAAAAACTGAAAATACAAAAAGAAACATTCTTTCCCATTTTTGGTCTTTGGCTAAAATTTTGAACTTATTTTTAGGAGATTTTTATGTGTTTTAGTTGTTTCTAGTGTTAGCTCCTTCTTCATTAACACTAATTGAGTCTAGATCCAAATTTTGAGCCATTTTTGAGTTGTTCTTGGAATTTGAAGATTGCTATTTTTTGAGGATTGGTGCCTTGAAAATGTGTTTTTGATGTTATTGTTAAAGATGTGGTATGACAACGTGTTGTTGTTGTTGTGGAGTTCAACGTGAGCTAAAAGAAACAAAAATCATTCAATTTGGAGCTCATTTGGTTTGGTTCCATTCTTTAATGTTCTTGTTGTTCTTGTTGTTCTTCATGTTATGTTGAAGAAGAATCCCTAAAGGAGGTTGTTTGATCTAAAAATCAAGTGAAAGAAAGAGTGATCTTTGTTTGTCTTGGAAACATTTTCAAGACAACACAAAAGGAGAAAGTAGACAATAGGTCTTTCAAAAAGCCTTATTGCCAAAAAGGAGAAAGGGCATTTTTCAAGGTTGACAAAAGAGGAAAGGAGACAAGACCCTCAAAAAGGTTGTCTTCCCAAAAAGGTGCAAGAAATTCAAAGCCTCTTGAATTTTCAAAAATGGATCCAAAGTCTTGTTTGGCCTACTATAGCCGAAAATCCATTCTTCCAAATTGAAGATTGAACAATTCAAGTTGAGAAACAAATTTTTTTTCAAATTTGAATAACTCCCGACGTCCAATCCAAGGTTGCCACATGGCTACCACATCACCACTATCCAAAACTACCTAAGGCTCAAACTTTCAGGTTTATTAGTTTTTTTTTTTATTATTCCTTTAGTTTTATTTATTGATTCTAGTACTAATTGACAAGCTAGTAATCACCTACTAGGCTATAAGTTAGTTTTGAGTTTGTTTTGTTTGTGTTTGCATTGTTTGTGTGCTTTTATCTTTTTGATTCGTTGTAAATCCTTGGCTTAAGTCTGAACCAGATTTCATTTGAGTCTTTCAAATGGAAATCCACTTCAAACAAGAGTAGAACTCACCCCTCAACATCTCACGGAGCATAACCAAACTTACAACACTTGTAAGACCAAGTGTGAGGTATCCAAAGAGAGGAGAGTGCAGTGAGGATACTTTTGAGCTAACTAATTTATTGTTTTTCTTTGTTATTGTATTTCTTAGGTACCATGGGTGATACTTTCAAGGACACTTGTGAAGATTTCAAACGGAACCTTGAAAATCTACGCCAATTGATATCCACACTTAAACTACCAAATTCAATTCCTCTTGTCCAAGAACTACTTAATCAAAAACTCCCTTGTGATGAGCTCCCTAAAGGAGAAAGTGGGCTACCATGACACACTCCAAGGTGAAGGCCGAAACTCATATGAGCTACAAGGTAAAAATACTATCTCCAAGACTCTTATAAACTTAGAATATTGTGATGTGGCTAGTAGTAGCCAAGTGGATGTAGTTTGTGGTTTTCCTCGAGTAGAGTGGCATGAGTCTTCCCTGTGTGATACTCTTGATATTTCTAGGTTGCATGAAGATCCTATTCTTGTTGTAAGGTTGTGCAAAATGATCAATCGGGTGAAGATGAGCTTGATTTGCTTGAACTTCTAGGAAACCCAAATTGTGATTGTTCAAGTGAAGATGGATTTGATCGTGATCCCTTTGCTGCCCCTGGTTGTTTATATCTATGTAAGTATTACTCTTATGAAATAGAAGGTGGAACGTGTTTAGAAATTCCATCTACTTCTTCTCTATGTGTTTTTTATGTTGGGCATACTCCTAGTGAAGAAATTAAAACTAATAGTAAGTGCATGCATGAGAACCTTATATTTTAAGATGAATTGTGGAACACCTTTCTCAACCTTCTTTTTGCTCATGATATTTCCAATAGTAATAAAGAGGGTATTCCCAATTTTGAGGATGGCACCATAGGGTAAAGTGAGAAGGGTTGAGACCTAAGTCCTTGGCTACTTCTCCCATTTGACCCCAGTAATCTCGTGGGATGTGGAGATTGTTATACATCAAACTTATTGCTTGGTCTACACGTCAATCAAGGCTTGAAAGAGGATGTTGATATCCTTCCCTATAATGGAAAGTCTTTCTTTGGGATTCATAATCCACTTGAGGGAACCACATTATGCAAGGGAAAAAACTCCAACTAAGATGAAGAGTTAAAGAAGGGGATTCATGAAAGGCTCCAAGAGGGTTCACCATTGTGTGTTTCCATTCTTGACCAAGGTTTTATCACTTGTAGGTCAATAACAGAGTCTTCTCTTGAAACTACTTTGGATCAACCCCATTTATGTGATACCCTTCTTATATATGTATGTAGAGATAGTGGCTTCCATATCCAACTCCCTCATGCATTTTTCAATGGTATTCTAATGTTTAACACGAAGGATCTTTGGCTATGTTTTAAGTGTGTACCACCTTGGCATGATGATGTTATTTGTTGCACTAACCCTAACCCTCATGCCATGAGGATGTTGTACTTGTTTGTCCTTTCCTTAATTTTTCAAGATATGGATTTGAGGTCAAATCCTTTTCAAGAAGGGGAGTATGATACAATCCAAATGGCCATCTATGATTTTGAAGACATCATTGGAGGCTAACGCATAAAGAATTAAGACTTGGTCACCTCGTAGACACATGAACATGCATGAAGGACCCGTTTTGAGCATGACATAAAGCAAACCCATGTGTGGAAGATTGTATGGAGGCTTACTTTTGATGCCAAACCGAGACCACAGGTGTTGAAGCATGACCCCACAGTTTTAGAGCATTGAAGAAGCACCCTTCATTAAAGGTATTTTGGGGATTACACTTGTTGGAAAGACATTCCATGGCCTCCCCTCTTTTACAAAGGGTATTGTGGTCATTTTTATTGTGTAATAAGTTCAGATATAAATATACACTTATTAGCCTTATTTTAGGGGTTATTGAATGATACTGAAAGAATTAGTCTCTTCTAGAGAGAGAGATAGTGAAACTAAAACTAGGGTGACACATAGTGTGGATTCACTTATGTTGCATTTTTGCTTAGAAATATTGGTGCTTGAGGAGAGTAAGTTCCCTCTTATGTCTACATAAGAGCTTGGTGTTGATTATACGGGTTGTAAGGGTGTTGACATTTGATACATGTCTTGGTTTTTAGGTTCTTGTATAATTTTATATCAAGTTACTATTCTTTATTTATTGCATTATTGTTGTGTTTCGTATCTTGTCTTTCTTATTTCATTTTTTTATGTTGCTGCCTTATTTGTTGTTATCTTATTCCCAGCTTTGCTCTTGAGTTTTGTAGTTATTTTTAGTGTTCCATACTTGTATCTGTATTAATGGGTCATCTCCGGCCTTAGTTGGCTTGGGATGCCTATCAAGGCCAGGCCCTGGTTTGGATCGTGACAAGCTTGGTATCAGAGCACGGTTCAAGATCACTGGGTGTCCATAAAATCATATGGAGTAAGGTCTCTTTTATAGGTGTGTAGCGCGCCACACTTATAGGCGTAGTCTACGAGGCATTTAGGAAATGTTTTGTATTTGTTCATACTCTAGATTGTGCAATTGTGTTGATCATATGAAAGTTATCCAAATTTCTTCCTTTCTCTAATTTTATTGGTTATGCCTTATTATCAAGGAGATACAAGTGCAAAGGCTTAGCTTCTTGACAGTGTGGTCTTTTTTGAATGAGTCATCAAAAGTTATAAAATGACACAAGAACTTGAAAGGAGTCTATTAGTATGCCAAAGTGTATTAATTTAGGTGTATACCTCTATCTTCATTAATCGTGCTTTATTGTCCAAGATAAAATATGTAATTTGTCTCTTTCAAAAACTTTATTGCAGATGTCTTGCTTAAGGTGAATGATATATATCTGAATATGAGGATATTATTTCTATCCTAGAGGTAGTCTAAATTGTGGTGTTATGAACTATGAGTAGTAAGATGATCCCGAGGTTAGTGATATAAAGTCATATGTTTAGAAGTTAGAGTGGGGGTAACTTTTCAGTAAAAAGGGTAGTGATATTTACATGACCTTTAAGTGAATGTTGGGAGTGGTATGCCTTTATGGTGGTGGTTAAGGTGTGCCAAAAAAATCAGCAAGCTTATGGTAGTTAGTAAAAAGAAAGTGGTTAGTTAAAATATTTGCGTCTTTAGTTGAAATAAGAAAGGAGATCGTGAGGACTAGATATTGTAGTAGTAAAATTAATCATAGGTTGTGAATGGAAGGATTGGTCTGCTAATACTTTATAAATTTAGCATTCACTAAGGAAAGATTTTAGAAAAAGGGACTCAGTAGTGTTTATAGAATCTTGAAGGTAGTTGGGATGTATGCATGGGTAAGTGGATGTGATGGGGGATGTTCTATGACCATAAAGAGTTAGGTTATAAGATTAAGATCAACTATCCTTATTAGGTGGTTTTACTACATTGAAGGTCCCTTGATTCTAGTAATTTTAAGTTAGTTTAGTAGGTAAGAAGATTTGTAGTAAATTTTAAGGTATAGTACTAACGTTGTGAAGAAGAATATTCTTGTGGGCCGTAGTTAAGTTAAATAAGGAATTTAGGCTGATTTCTCAATTTGATGGGCTAGTATATTATGCGAGATATTTCATTGGTGGTACATTATGGTTGCTAGACACTGAGTTTGAACTTTTGATATTTATTGTGGTGATAAGAATGTTAACTCAAGAATTGTGATGCAAGATTTATAAGAGTGAATTAGTAGGCTTGATATAATATGTGAAAGAGCTTAGGTTGACGACTTATGAAATATTGGAGTGGGTAATTATGATATATTCATGAGGCCTAGTGTTAAAGTAGAAATCATGGCTAAATCATTAGATGGATAGAGCCTTATGTTGTAAGAATAAAGTATACACGGTTTTGAGTTATAAGTTTTATGTATACCTAGTTTATTTTCTTGAATTTCTTAGTATAGCGATGTCTAGGGAGTCATTATATGGTGATTTTTTAGAGCTGAATTTAGGGAGATATAAATAGACTATGTGAACTCTTGGTATAGTTTTAAAACTTTGTTAAATTATAAGGTTATGATGTTAGAGGTATAATGTAGTATACTAAGGAGTTGAAGATAGATTGTTATGTGGTAAGAAGCGTGGTTGTGTATGTCCATGAAAATGCTAGTTATAAGGCGATGAATTTGGAGTCTAGAGGAAGTTGAGAGTAGTTCCCCCCGAAAGAAATGTTATAGCCAGAAGTTAGTATTTTTCCTATAGTAGTTTATCAGGGCGAGTCTAGTATTCATGTGTATAGTAATCCCCCTATGGTGTGGAGTGTTGTGCTAATAGATTTAATGAGGGGATATATTTGCAAAATTGTGATAGTGACCTTTGAGCTAAGGAAAGATGATGCAGGTCTTAAATTTTCTCATAGTGGTGAGTTTTAGGGAAGAGTCATGATAAATCTATTCTTAACTAGAAAATTCCTCCAGCTTTGATTTAAGAGGACATCCTACCAACATCTTATATACTCAAATGGTATGTATGCCTAAGTATTTAGTTCTCTATACAACCTATGTCCATGCTTAGACCTTCTATTTATGATCTAGATGTTTGATATATAAATCCTTGTGTGCCTATTGGATCGTATCTTTCCTCACAGGCCCCATCTTGAGCAGTGCAACAAATAGATGTTATAATTGAATAATTTCACTCCTATTCCCCAAGCACGTGCTTTAGTCCCTCAATTACCCTCCTTGTGTTAGGATGATAAGTATTATGAAAGCATAGTACTATTTTAGATAAGAGAGTAGATGTTCTTATTGTGAAAGTTATGGTTTGACAACTCGAGCTAAGGTTATAGATGAAGAGTGAGGAGTTGGATGAACTTTTGTTATGTGAAATAGTTAGGAAGGAGATATGTAGTGAAAATCTTTGTGAAATCGATTGAGGTTGATGATTTTTTATGAGGAGTTCTATAAAGTGGGTGTAGTAAAGATAGACTTAAATGTTGTGACTGATAGATACACAAAACATTGTGTTATAAGACTAGTACTCCTTGATTTGACCTAAGGTTGTTTGATTCTAGCAATAAGATGAAATAGTACTCTTGGAAGGATGTAGAGCATAGGATCCCATATCTTAAGCTAACACCTTTTTACTCGGAGTTTGGATTTAACATGGAGAAACTATGTAGTTAGACTCGGGCTTGTGTAGTTATGTGTTTCACGGGAGAATTATAAGATTGGGAATGGTGAAGTGTGGTATTCGTAGATGAATTCATAGTTGAGAAGTATTATTATATTTAAGGGCTATTAGACGTATCATTGGAGGTAGAGAATGCTTCTATTCTTATGTCCCATAAAAATATTATTTCATGTCTTGTATCAGTCTTAATCAGGCCAAGGATTCCTAGAAAAAACTCATGTCTTACGTTGTTATGATCATGTTTCATAGAACTTATTCCCAAGATCATGTCTATATCAAGTCTTGTTATCTCATGATTCGTGCATACATTATTTACTTAGTGATGCTATGAAGCTCTTTTCAAAACCTGTATATGTTTTGTTGAGGGAAAATTCCTAACTTGAAGTTACATCCTTTATTCTGTACTTCTAAATCTTCAATAATTTCCTACCCATCATTCAAGGATGAATGATTCCAAGGGAGAGATAATGTAGGACTTATCGCGATGCCTGTGGACTAATTTACGATGTCTCCATCGCTGACGTTCGTCCATATTTTTGAACTAGAAATCAAACCAACATTCCTTCGTGTGTAAACCCAAAACCCATGATTTCTATGGAAATATAAGTGTCATGATCATTTACCTAGTGTGTAAAGTTATTTCGAGGTGAAGAATGTTCATAGGAAACACTTAGAGCAAAGTTGAATTGAGCACTTTTGTTATTGACTAAATTTTGGTATTCGATCCTACAAGGGTCAACTTTGAACGCATATAATTTTTGGAATATATGGAATTTTAGAGCTCAAGACCCACCAAATGAAAGATAATTGAGTGCTTTTTCCAAGCATCTGATTTCTCCTTAATTTGATATCCGGGCAAATAGTTATGAACGTTTTTGTGAGAAAACCAGTGAGGGTGTGTGATAACGGGGTGGCATGCTCTCTAAGCTATGTGAGAAGAGTGTGGCATGCTTGGTATACTCCTCTTTAAGGGCGTCGCACACCAAGTTCCCAAAACCACTAAAACACACATTTCTGTTCAGTTTTTCGAGGGCATACTAGTCATTTATGTCCTAAATCATCCTATAACTAATACTAACGTGATTTTCCTCATCCCATAACCGAAATACACAACTCTTCTCCTTCCAAATTCTCAAGAACACCAAACAAGGATTCTTCCCCAAAGTTCAATTTCCAAGTCTTCAAATTCAAGTTTTTTCTCAATGTTTTCTCACCAATTTCGTCATCAAGGGTATGAAAAACAAATTCAAGTTTTCATATTGATTTCAAAAAAGAGTTCAAGATTCAAAGTTAAGGATTCAAGTTTTTTCCCAAATTCCTTCCGTAAAAAAGGCATGTTGCACACTCCCTAACTTGAATGATATATTATTGCATCAATTTATCCAATATTTATGAGTTTTGAATGATGGGTTTGAACTAAGATTGAGGGTCCTTGGATTGTGATACTCTTACATTGTTATATCTTGTTTTAAATGGGTTACTCATGTTTTAAACGATGAATTTAAACTGAATTGGTGCATATTATAATGGTGAATTGTGAATGGAAATTATGGTTTATGATATGGTGGAATTTGGTACTTGGTTCCATAAAATTAATGAATTTTGGCATGGCAATGGCCTAACCCTCAACCCACATTACGATCATGATTTTGAATATAGATTTTACATAATTTACTCATACTTTTGAAAATATTACATTGCATTGTATTAAAGGACAAATGGATAAAAATGATTTTGAAATTCCCTTGGGGGCTATGATTTTGGAATTCCCTTAGTGGCTATGGTTTTGAATTTTAAACCATAATTTGGAGTCTAATGATTTAATGATTTTAATTTGGCATAATTTAAATAGCTTGCAAGCATATTGGTATGACGATCCCAAGTTGAAAAATACCTTAATAAAAGACCCCATGGTTAATGGTTGGTTTATATGCAAGTTTCTTTAAATTGGACTTAAAGAAAATTGTGTAGCTCACCGAAAAGGTGTGGTCCTGGGGGACCAACACAGAAAATTGCATTTGCCGATATTGGGGGTCTATATGACCATTGTGTCTGATGCGCATATTATATTTTGGATGAATATTGCCTTAGTGTCTTTAGCCATTCCTCGGTACATGCGGCTAACATGGAATGGGGCCCTTCTACAGGAGAAGTCAGACCCATATAATCCGTGGGTGCCTGGAAGGCTGGTATGAGCTACATAGTTCATCACTAATGTTTTAAATGATCATATTTCATATCTCGTGTCATTATCCTGGCATTATATATATATATAGTTTTTATGAATGTGGTTTATGAATGATTTTTGGTAAATGCATTATTTTATCCCTTTTCTTGGGTTGCATGCCAGTGCTCGTTGTACTGACCTTCTTTGGACGCTACATTATTTCATGATCTAGGTTCCGAGGGCTTTTTTTGTGACCTTATGCAGCATTAGATGATTCGGTACTCCTCCTAGTTAGCAGTTGAAGTGGTGAGCCCTCCTTCCTTTAGAAAACCTGGTCTTTTTCTTAGTTTCATTTGTCATTTTTGTTCTTATGGATTTCTTTTGTTATAGTCAAGGGTATGTCTCGACTTAGTTGGTATTTGTGGATTAGATACTTTTATGGGGAGTATTGGGATATTATTATGGAGTTAGTTTTGACTCTCAAACTGTAATGACTTGGGACTACCTCCTAGACGTCACACGGTGCTTACGACCCTGAAGGACCACAAGCTAACCCATGACTGATATCTGCTGTGAGCACTATATATTAATCGTGAAATAAATATAGAATTTGGATGAATTTCCATAAGGTTCAAAATCTAAACACTGATAAAGTGTAACAACTAAAATAACAATCTATAAAACTGAATACTGTCTGACAACTAGTCTGAAAAGCCTCTAACTGAAACTGTCTAAAAGTAGAGTTGATGGGATAATACCCCAACAAAATCCCTCTACTGAAATACTGAGTCTATTGAAATACTAAAATAAAGCATATCCTCAAAGATAAGGACTCATTTCTAAATCTACTTTTGGCTGAATCTGAATCTGTCTATGCACGGTCGAGAATCAGAGCATCCGAACCTATGATATAAGACATCATAGTGCAAAAGAAAGTATGCGTCAGTACGTGGAATGTACTAGTATGCTAGATGAGGTAAGGCTGAATGCAAGGGTTCATATACATGAACAATACTGACTGAATGATATAGAGTAACTGAACACGAGAGTATATGAAAACTAAAACTACTGTAACAATTGAGTATGCAATACTACGTATGTATGTGAATATATACTATAACTAAGCTTTGCTGGAGCTAAGTACAGAATTCTGTTAACTGAGTTACTGATACTGATTGACTGTATCTAACAGTCCCGATTCTGTAGAACTGAACTGAATTCTATACTAAGACTGAAATAGAAACTATGGGAGGTAATCATCTAACCTACATACCCCTTTTCTAATATAATTAGGGTGTAACCTATAACCCCAGCTGGAAGGGTGCTAATACCATGCCACGGGTACCAACAATTGCTGTGGAGTCAGTCCTAATCTAGTGGGTACCCTTGAGATCAGTCCTAAACTAGCGGGTGATCCCAGAGTATGTCAGTCCTATCTAATGGGTGACATCTCATAACCTACGCTGGATATGTAGTTCTGGAACTTAGGGATTGCTTCTAGGGACCCAATCCTAACTAACAGGTGTGCCCCCATATCTAGGCTCACTGGTGCTAAATCCCACTCCCAACTGAAAGACACTAAACTAAGTATACTAAACTGGACTGGACTGATACTGAGATTACTGAGTTTTCCTAAGTTCTGTAATTGATTAAGTTTTGTAACAGACTGAGAGTACTACTGATTATGACATGGATGATACTATCTATAATTGATACTGGCTCTAGATAAATGATATGCCCTAAGATTCCATCATGAGACGTCACACAGTGCTTATGACCCCAAAGGACCACAAGCTAACCCTTTACTGCTATCTATACCTATACACTGCATAATATATGAAATAAATATGGAAACTAGTCACAAGGTTCATCACATCTATGAATACTCATAATACAAAAAACTGAATACTAATACATCCATCTAAAAAGCCTCTAAACTATCTGAACTGTGGAGTTGATAGGACAGGTCCCCAACTAACTCCGTCAACTGAAAATAAATAAAGTCTGAAGAAATAATAGTAACTAAGATTCATTCTCGAAAGAAGAGGACTCACTGCCACTGCTGCTGACTGGGACTAAACTGTTGAGGATACTCTGGGTTCTGTGTCTCTGAACCTATGGTGTCAAATAAAACACCATAGAGCAAATGCGTCAGTACAGGAATGTACCGAGTATGTAGAAGAGGTAGGCTAATGCAAGGGCTCATACATGCACAATATCTAAACTGAATAATCATGAAGATGCCATATGATAACACATACATGAATGCACATACCATGAACACAATCATCGCAACTTTAGCTACTAAAACTCGGATACCACTTTACTGCAGACTGAACTCACTACTGACACTGAGATACTATATCACTGACTTATCTGATACTGATAACTGAAAGTCTGGATGTACTTACATCAAGGACTGAATCATGAGTTTACTGCTTTCGATTGACAAGATTACAGATCAACTTTTCTAATAGATTATTCCGGAAGCAATTATCAAAGATAATAAGTATGATTATATTTGAATCTGACAACAAGAATACTCAATAGAAATCTGATACTGTGATCATCCTATATGGCGACATATCTCTGATATGATATCAAATAACTGTATATGATACCAAGCCTATCTGACGGGATGGTCCATGAATCAATAGAACTATCTGAGTTCCTCATAAAGATAGATAATTGTATCTGATACTCCTGATTTTTGAAGATTGATACTGAAATTGAGATTGAATCTAAAACTGAAACTATAACTGTGGGAAGTAGCTACTTAACTGACATGCCCCAACCTACCACAGGTGGGGTCCAACCTGTAACCCCAGCTGGAAGGGTGTCAATACCGTGCCATGGGTAAAGACCTTTCTCTGGTCAATCCTCTCTGATGGATGACCCTTACCAGGAAGTCGACCTAAGGCAAAATAATAGTCAAATATTCATTCTATGGAGGTGACAACCTTTACTAATGGTGACTTCTGTATCCTACGCTATCTATATAGTTCTAGAGTTTAGGGATTGCTACTAACAACTTTGGGCTCTCTCGCTGACTGGAAGAGCTGCCATCTCTTACCTCGCTCGGTGCTAGTTTTTACTCCCAACTGAAAGACTCTGACTGAATCCTTAACTGACCACAACTAAACTATATCTGATACTGATCATGTTTCTCAAAAGATCTGACTGAGTTACGCTAAGATTACTTAGTTCCGTATCTGACAAAAAAGGTATCGAATCATGGCATCTGACTGACGATTCGGAGCTTGAATAGATTACTTGAATCGCTTCTAAGATTAGAATTGAATCACTTGAATACTATTAGATCTAAGATAATTACAGGACTGAGGCTAGATTACTAGTGATACAGAGATTACAGAGATAACTGAGCTTTTCTTAAGTTTTGCACTTTTTTGAGGATATAGAGTTCTATAGTTCACTGAGTTCCAAGAATCATGGATTGACTAAAATTATTGAGAAACTGACACGGGCTCTAGACAACAGCTCTATTGCCAGGTATAAATACACCCAGGACTCGATAGCATAAAAGTAAAGCATAATCATTCTTGACTAGTCATAACCACAATCATTCATTCATTATCACAAGCATTCGTTCATCATCACAAACATTCATTCATCATCACAATCACTAAAGCATCTTCACAGTCATTAAAGCATTCTTCAAGTAATTAGGAATCATGTCATATGTTTATTTCTACAATCATTAAGACATCACCTCAAGCATTTAAGGATCACAGACGTCTATTCATCATCACAGTCGCCAAGGGGTCATTTTAAGCATCTCGGAATCATAATCATATAATAACGTAGGGGAAATATGCTACTAGATCATACTCTATTCAACTAGGTTTTACCTCAAATATTTCATACTTATATCAATCTTGACATATGTTTGGATATCATATGGCTTGGGGAAACTTCATACTGTCATTTTATAACTTACTTGCTAACCACTTGGCATGTATTAAAGACTTAGCATATATCAAGAGCACATAATTGGGGAATTTACTACTCTCACATCTCCACTTGTTCACTAAGGTCCTTCAACAAAACACTATACATGCACGGGTTCACACTTATTTGGGTATTTCCTACTACCATGGAATAATTCATTTACTTGGGCATTTTATCAAACACTAGGCATGCATAAACTAACTCACAATTTAGGGTTTCCTATTCAACATACTATAATGGCCCTTATGCTTCACCTAAGCTCTTTATCAAATCTATGGGGAACATGATTTGCTTATTCAACCATTTCTACACCCAAAAGTCCTAAACAAATCACATAGAAACCAACGTAAGGAAGATTCATCACAAATATCACATGGATTCCACCTACTAGGGTCAAAGCTCATGAATCTTGTAAACAAATATGAATCAAAACTCAACAACACATGTAACATCAATTTCAACTCATACAAATCATGAAATCTCACAAAAATAAAATCTTCATATTTTAAGAAGGGTTCTTGAGCTTCTTGGATGAAAGGGACCCAAGAATCAACATCTACATACCTTAATCTTTGAAATTGGATGAATTATAATGCTTGAGACTCTATCCGCACTTGTAATAAATGATTCTCGAAGCCTACACTATGAAGAACTTGATTCTTGAAGAAATCTTGAAGAATTTATAGATGTTTTTTGGAAGATTAGGATTCTTGAATAAAACCCTAGATATTTTCTCTTAAGGGAATTGAAAGAGTAAATGATGAAATTAGGGTTTGGATGGGGTTCCTCATATTTATAGAGACCTCCAAATGATGATAAAATACCAAAATACCCTTGCAAAAACGTCCTTAAATTACTGGAAAAAAATAGCTGTGACATCCGTGACAAGCCATCAAGTTGGTCCTAAGTTGTCACGAAATATCGTCATAAAAAGGTAAAATTTTGATTTTCTGGTTAAGGTTGATGACATTGGTGATAGGCCATCACGGGTGTGATGGCTTATCACAAATTGTCATCACTGGGGGGTACAAATCTGCCCAGGGATGATGACATTGGTGATAGGTCGTCACGGGCATGACGGTTTATCATGAATGTCGTCACTCAGTTTTCCAGCCTGACATTCTGGAGTAAAATAGGCATAACTCCTTGCTCCGATATTGGTTTTTGATGAAATTGGTATAGTTGGAAAGATAATTCAAAGAGATTTCATTTGATATATAGTAGGTCCTCTAATTAAATATATACAATGAGTTCTGATCGATTAAAATTGACCCAAGTTTTGACGCTCACTAAAACTTGAATGATAGGAAAGATTTCAACTCGTCCTTGAGTTAGGGGACCTTATGATCTTAATTCATGCTCAAATATATTCCCACACTACATAATTGATTAACACACTAAATTACATAGGATTCGAGGCTTTTGGAACATCTACGCATATGAATGACGAATTTCTATTCTAGTCCAAAATGTGGGGTATTACAATAAATAGCTAAATTATCGGGTATTAAATACCCTCAGGACTCGATAGCATGATAAGTAAAGCAAAGCATAACTTTGAATAACATATAAATGTTCACTTGGTCATAATTCATTCATAGAGACATTTCATCAAACACTTGTAATGCATTAACTTTTACATGAATGGAGAACACATGTTAGCATTCTATAATGGCATTGTTTCATTCTCATAGACAATTTATCAAACAAATGAAAAGAATAATTGGAACATTAAATCATAAACTCTTAGGGTTGACATGATTACAACAATCAACTTACTTATTGAAGGGATTATCATGAATATCATGTAGTTCAACGCATATTAGGATCAATTCTTGGAACTTGTAATCTAGATCATGGATTAAAATCAAAATAACATCATAGACACCATTATCACTTTTTAAATTCAAAGGTTTATCAAGATAATCAAATATTCTTCACACTTGCTATTCAATTTCAGGAAATATATGCACTTAAATCATGGATTGAGACCCAACTAATATCATGAACATGAATTCAATCTAATTTAAATATGGAAATCATAAATACACAATCTCTGTACTTCAAAAAAGAATTGTTGGACTTCATGGATGGAAGGGACCCATGAATGAACATCTAGCATACCTTAATTTTTGAGTTTCTTCGAGTTCTTGGAGAGATTCTTGGGATTGACCTTGATTTCTTGAACTGGGATTTTTGCCTCTTGAGAAAGAATGATTTTGTTCTTGAGAGAAAGTGAGGAAAAGTGACATAATAGGGTATTTAGGGCATAATTTTGTGTTTAAAGGCTGATCTGAGTCATGTGAAAAGTCTAAGTTACCCTTGGGATTTAAAATCCCATAACTGGAATGTAGATTAATGCCTCACCACGACGCGGTGTCTGGGTCATTGCTTTGTCCACTGCGGCGTGGTGGAATCGCGGTGACTCACCAGTTCGTGACAATTGTCAATTTGAGCCTTACCGTGATGCGGGGCAATTGCGGTGAGATACTAGAATTTACCAAATTCCAAAATGGCCTTCAGTGCGATGCAATGGAGGACTCATCACGATACTCACCGTGACGTAGCCTAATCGTGATGAGCCACTAGTTTTACATAAACTTGTCCTAATAGTTAACTGAACTTTTCTAAGTTGGGGACCCCTTATCAAGCTTTAACGGACTGAGCTAAGCTTAAGATTTTGCGGTGTCTTACAATATCTCCCCCCTTGGGAATATTCATCCTCGAATGAAATTGACTAAGATGGGAGAAATGATAAACTCAGAGTAAATACTGGACATGTACAACTGAAGCATGACTGTATGACTGAAACTGCTGATATACTGAGTTTTCCATACTAAACATGCATATCTGAATGCATGAATACATGACTGAAGCTAATTGATAAGTTGGGTTTGTATACTGAACATGCATAACTGATGCATGAGTACATGATTGAAAATAATTCATGAATGCATGACTGAATATGCAATGGTAACTGATACCAAGTTTATAATTATATCTTGAACGTGGAACTGGGTAAAGCTAAGGAAGACTGTTCTCCTAAGCTGAGAGCACTGATGAACCTGAGATTATTTACTAAACATGAATGTATGGGAATGTGAGAGCATAACTTAGTCTGGAACATGATATGCGGACTGAATATCATGAACTAAACTAATTCCTTCAATACATGCCTTAACACAAGAATGGTCATACGACTGAGATTGAAATGAGAAAGTCAACTTGTGGGTACTCATTCCTCCTAACTGGATCTTGCTACAAAAAGAGAAACTGAAAGGTTTAGGATATGAAAGCTTGGCGGTTATAGTGCATCTCCCCCTTGGGACACTATGTCCTTCGAGGAATGCTGACTTGGCTGAGATACTAAGGAAAAGATGAGATGATGCACGGGGCACCTACGAACTAAATCATGACTGAATATCTGGGATCTGAAACTGAGGCATGATACATGAACTAGGATGAACTCATAACTACTAGGATGCTCTATCTTGGAATGGTCATGTTCATGAAACTTTGGATAGTACAACTAGATATAAAGATGGGAAACGATATGAACTTGCCCACCTGACTGCTAAACTAAACTGAATTCTTGGATTTATGAACTAACTCATGAAAAAAACTTACACTCGGCTAGAGAATTTCTCTGACACTCTTTCTATAAGGTTCTAATGACTTTAGGGAGAAAGAAATCTTGGGATGAACTGAATAAAATATTTGAGGAAAATTGCAACTTGGCTAAAAATCTGTAACATAAGGAGAGGCCTACAAAACTTTATCTAAGATAGAGTTACTAAGCCTTATGCATTGTAACTACAAACTTTAAAGCTTAGACATATTCATCGAATACTCTCTCAACAACACACTCCACCTTAGTATGGCACTTCACCTGAGACTATTGAAAATATTCATATAGGCACTGAGCATGAAGGCTAAAACATACTAACTTATCTGATTAACTGAATGGCTGATAACTGAATACTGGGCATGTAAGACTGAACTGTACTTAGTCTAAATAACTGGACTGAATTTTCCCACTAAGTTCAAGCCTACTCAAATCTCTGAAATATATCTAGCCACTTATACATCAATATGACATTCAAGCCTATCTTCATAACTAAAGCCTCATGTAAAACAAACATGCAATAATCTTTCCTTAACATGAAACATTCACTCTCTCCCATCTAAGCAACTACTCATCACTAAGGAGGGTTCACTGAAAGGTTAAAACATGGGGACCTGAAGCATGACTCGATACTATACTGAACTTGGCACTTGACTGAAGCCTGAGGAATAGAATATCAACATCATGAGTTTATCAAGAGGTATAAACAGAGAATATACAAGACATACTCTGAATTTAGATGATCATTAGGAGATTAACATGAATCATAGGAACTGAGCATACTTTAAGACATGAGTACATAAGTCATGAGTTGCATGACCTGAGTTGGTATTTCTGTATTCGTGGAACATGAATCATAATACTGAGTAAAATGGAACTCCATTATACTAGGAACTATAAGCATACATGATTTTCATTAATGTGCACAACTATGAGCTATGAGTATAGAGCTGACATGTAAGGCATGAGTACTGACATTACTGACATCACCACTAAAATCTAAAAGCTTGACTTAGACACTCATTCTACCATCTCCCCCTTAGCGTAAAGCCATTATTCTAAAGCTATGAACCACTTAATCAATAATTCTAAATTGGACTGTCACTGCTATACTCTAGAGTCAGGGGGAAACACTAAGGAGGACTCTACTAATATTTTGGGTGACACCGAAGTTGACAACTATACAGGGTTTATAAAGAAAGAGAAGCCTCGAAATCTAACTAAGCACAAACATAAGGATGAAAGACTCATAACATACCCGTAACTATATTAGGAGAACTTCCCTGATTATGGCTAGATAGGAATACATAAAATCTATTATGGTGTTGACTACTACTGGCACTAGAAGTGGCGCCCTGCTAATTTGGGCGAACGAGTGGACTGAAGGATGGTTGGAATAACCCTGAGGACCTAGCTGAGGACAATCTCTAACTCTGTGGTCTGGATTGCCATACCCAAAACAAACATCACTACCAGCTTTGCAGATACTTTGATGGTTTCTGCCACATTTCTGACAAAGACGGTGGGTACAACCTATTTTCATGCTACCATGAGGCTTAGAGCCTGATGTGCTACCTCGAGTGTCATTTCTAACCTTTGGAACAGGCACACTGGCTATAGAAGGATTTGGGATTGAGAATTTCTAATAGAACTGGAAGCGGTTACCACCCTCTGACCTTGGCCTAAAACTACTTATTCTAACTCTTTTATTCTCTCTATCTTTCCTTCTACGCTTCGCCCTTTTGCTCTACTGAGTATGAACCCCAATACTACATGGCACAATAGCCTATAGGTTGTTCTGAGCAACTATCGAATAGGCTTAAGTAGTGAAAGAAGCTTTGAATTCTGCATGAGAGACATGCTCATCTAGGGGATCTGTCTGAATAGACTGAGGTGCTGACTGATTTCTTGATCTCCCCCCGTTAGTCTTCTTGGGAGTCATGTTCTGTAAGCAAAAGGGAAAAACATATTAGACTAAGAGTTTAACTTGAGCTCATGCTCACTCGCACAACATGAATACTGAAAGAAGGGAAAATTTTCCTAAAACAACTCATAGCTACTGTCCATAAGTGTGGCGCACTACACACCCATGCACAAGACTCTACTAGATGCGGCTTTCAGACTTCCTAGGACACTATTGAACCTTAGGTTCTGATACTAAGTTTGTAACAAGCTGGGACTACCCCTAGTCATCACACGGTGCTTACGACCCTGAAGGACCACAAGCTAAATCATGATAGATATTTGTTGTGAGCACTATATAATAATTATAAAATAAATCCAGAATTTGGATAAATTTCCATAAGGTTCAAAATATAAATACTGATAAAGTGTAACAACTGAAATAACAATCTATAAAACTGAATACTGTCTGACAAATAGTCTGAAAAGCCTCTAACTAAAACTGTCTGAAAGTGTAGCTGATGGGATAATCCCCCAACTAAATTCCTCTACTGAAATATTGAGTCTACTAAAATACTAAAAATATGCTCTACTGAAATACTGAAATAAAGCATATCCTCGATAGATGAGGACTCACTTCTAAATCTACTACTGGCTGAATCTGAATCTATCTATGCACGGTTGGGAATCATAGCATCCGAACCTACGATATAAGACGTCATAGCGCAAGGGAAAGGATGTGTCAGTATGTGGAATGCACTATTATGCTATATGAGGTAAGGCTGAATGTAAGGGTTCAATGCATGAACAATACTGACTAAATGATATAGAGTAACTGAACACGAGAGTACATGAAAACTAAAACTACTGTAACTACTGAGTATGCAATATTGTGCATATATATGAATATATACTGTAACTATGCTTTTCTGAAGCTAAGTACTAAATTTTGATAATTAAGTTACTAATACAGATTGACTGTATCTAATAGTCCTGATTCTGTAAAATTGAACTAAATTCTATACTAAGACTAAACTGATATTATGGGAGGTAATCATCTAACCGACATGCCGCTTTCTAATCTAATTGGGTTCCAACCTGTAACCCCAGATGGAAGGGTGCTAATACCTTGCCACGGGTACTAAAAACTACAATGGAGTCAATCCTAATCTAGCGGGTGACCCCTAAGATCAGTCCTAAACTAGCGGGTGATCCCTGAGTATGTCAGTCCTATCTAACGGCTGACATCTTATAACCTACACTGGCTATATAGTTCTAGAACTTATGGGTTGCTTCTAAGGACCCAGTCCTAACTAACAGGTGTGACCTCATCCCTAAGCTCGCTCGGTGCTAAATACTACTCCCAACTAAAAGACACTAAATTGAGTATACTGAACTGGACTGGACTAATACTGAGATTACTGAGTTTTCCTAAGTTCTATAACTGACTGAGTTCTGTAATGGACTGAGAGTACCACTGATCATGACATGAATGATACTATTCTGTAACTGACGCTGGCTGTAGATAAACAGCAAAATTATTGGGTATTAAATATCCCTTGGACTCGATAGCATGAAAAGTAAAGCAATGCATAACTTTGAATAACATATAAATATTCACTTGGTCATAATTTATTCATATAGGCATTTAATCAAACACTTGTAATGCATTAACTTTTACATGAATGGAGAACATATGTTAGCATGCTATAATGGCATTATTTCGTTCTCATAGATAATTTATCAAACACATGGAAAGCATAATTGGTACATTAAATCATAAACTCTTAGGGTTGACATGATTACAATAATCAACTTGCTCATTGAAGGGCTTATCATGAATATCATGTAGTTCAACACATATTAGGATCAATTCTTGGAACTTGTAATCTAGATCATGGATTAAAATCAAAATAATATCATGGACACCTTAATTACTTTGTAAATTCAAGGGTTTATCAAGATAATCAAATATTCTTCACACTTGCTATTCAATTTCAGGAAAAACATGGACTTAAATCATGGATTAAGACCCAACTAATATCATTAACATGAATTCAATCTAATTCAAATATGAAAATCATAAATACACAATCTTTATACTTCGACAAAGAATTCTTGGACTTCATGGGTGTAAGGAACCCATGAATGAACATCTAACATACCTTAATTTGTGAGTTTCTTGGAGTTCTTGGAGAGATTCTTAGGATTGACCTTGATTTATTGATCTAGGGTTTTTGCCTCTTGAGAGAGAATGATTTTGTTCTTGAGAGAAGTGAGGAAAAGTGACATAATAGGGTATTTAGGGCTTAATTTTGTGTTTAAAGGTTGATCTGAGTCATGGGAAAAGTCTAAGTTGCCCTTGGGATTTAAAATCCCATTACTGGAACGCAAATTAAAGCCTCACCGCGACGCGGTGACTGGGTTATCGCTATATCCACCATGATGCGATGGAATCGCGGTGACTCACTAGTTGGTGACAATTGTCAATTTGAGTCTCACCGCTACGCGGGGCAATCGTGGTAAGCTACTAGAATTTGACAAATGCTGAATTCATCTTCAGCACGGTGCGATGGTGGGCTCTTCGCGATAATTACCGCGATGCAGCCTAATTGCGGTGAGCTGTTGTTTTTACATAAACTTATCCTAACATTTAACTAAACTTTTCTAAGTTTGGTATCCCTTATCAAGCTTTAACGGCTGAGCTAAGCTTTGAATTTTGCGGGGTCTTACACAAAATTTCTTTTGGATTCATATATTTCTCTTTTGATCTTTGTTGGCTTCCACTGTTTGTTCTTACTGATGTGCTCTTGAGGTAAGGTTAGTGGTCATCTCCGGCCTTGGTTGTCTTGGGATTCTCATCACGACCAGGCCCTGATTCGGATCGTGACAAAGGGTAATTGGTTACTATTTTTGAGTACGTGGATTGTTACATTCTAAAGTAATGTCTTCTAATACAAATAACTACTCATCCTTTATCCCAATTTATATGATTCACTTTCTTTTTTAGTCAGTTTAAAAAAATGACACATATCTATATTTAGTACTTCCTCTGTTTCAAAAAAAATGACCTACTTTCCTTTTTAGTGCGTTTCAAAAAGAATGACCCCTTTCCTTTTTTGGCAATACTTTAATTTCAACTTTCCACATGGCGTATTTAGGACCACAAGATTAAAGGAAATTTTGATACATTTGACACAACTTTAATTTAAGGCCACAAGATTCAAAAGTCTTCTTTATTTTCTTAAACTTTGTGGAAAGTCAAAGTAGGTCATTCTTTTTTAAACAGAGGGAGTAACAATTTTACTTTAAAATTTTATCCTTAACAAAATAATTTATAGTCACACAAACATCTATGACTTATTTTAGACCACATGTCTCAAACGTCTTTATTTTTTAAAAACTCTGCACTAAATCAAACTAGCTCATATAAATTGAGTATTAATCTTAAAAATGGAGGAAGACAAGAAAAAATAAAATGTCGATCAATTAAGAAAGAAATAACACTTTCAAATCTGCACTATTAAAAAATTGTTCCACCTAATAATATTTAATGTTGTTATGCTAGGGAGACCAAAATTGCTCCTTTTAACAAAATTATGAAATTAAATACGCTCAAATATTATTTGAACAACTAAAATAAACCTACTCCAATAAATAAGAGATCATTTTAACCTAACTCAAAAAATCCTCATAAAAATGATACTAGTGAAACAAACCCAATCACGATAGCTCCAATACTCTTAGATCGCCCAATGCACTCTCGTTGGGGTAAACTACAAAAATGACTCTCATATTGAGTGACTCTGACTATTTGTCCCCCCATAAAAAGTCCAACAAAACTAACCCCCTCCCCCCCCCCCCTCTTTTTTTATGTATAATATAAATACTTATTTGCGCTTCTATTCCTCATATTTTTAAACAACTCCCCATGCTTATTTATCTTTAAAATTCTATTTTTTCTCTTTTTTATTTTACTTTAATTTTAAGTTTCTTATTTTTATTTTACTTTAATTTTATTTTTTTTCAAGTTTCCTCAACCCCTATTCTTTTTTGTTTTCTCCTCTCAACTTCAACTTTTTTTTCTCTTTTTTTAATTTTTCTTTATTTTTTATTTTTTACTTCTTTTTTTTGTTTTTTCTTAGCCTTTAGTTTATTTCGTCTTGTCTTTTTTTTTTCTTTTTTCTCTATCTTTATTTTTTTTACTTTCTCCTCTTAGCTTCGATTTTTTTCTTTAATTTTTATTTTTTAAGTGGTTTTTCTTTTTCCTCAACTTCCATTATCTTTTTTTTTCATTTTTCTTTTCTTTTCTTTGATTCCTTCTAAACAACAAATTATGTTTCATTGACAAGAGTTGACACTACCAAATTATGCCTTGATTTATGAGATATTCTATAAATCTTGCCTTAGAGGCCAGACTTAGCTCAAGGACTCAAACAAGAAGTTGCTCCCCATGGGCAAAAGTTGACATTACCACATTGTGTCTTAATTTATGAGATTTTCTATAAATCTTACTTTAGAAATAAGACATAGTCCAAGAACTTTCAAACTACAAGTTACGTCTCATGGGAAAGATCTGACACTACCAAATTTTATTTTTAGTTATGAAAAGTTCTATAACTTCTGTCTTAGAGGTAAGACTGATTTAAGGTGGATTTATTCACCTTAGTATTGTTATCCGAGCTTATTTAGCCTTGTTTTGAGGAAACTTGTGTTCTAAATGCGTTAAAAATAATATAATTAAGCATCTAAGTGCTTAATTATTTAATTGCAATGTTTAAGGTCTATCTCAAACAAGTTTGGAATAAATTGGTCACTTAGAGTTCAAAGTAGAAAACTAGGGTTACTAGCTTGAGCTAGGTTTTGTTCTAGTTGATCTCGATGAATTCTAGTGTCTTTAATGAGTTCATAAGGTTATTATTGTGTAATTATGTTTGGAATAACTTGTTTATGGTGTTCAAAGTTTAATTGAATCAAGCCAAGAGTCAAACAATAAGTTGAAGGTCAAAATGGGCAAAACTAGTTCTTAGCTTAAGTTTCTAGTTCATTGTCTTGAATGTTGTGTTGTTTTGAGATCTAATATGTGGTGTTTGACACTATAGGATACTTTTTGAATTGATTATGATGATATATAGATAATTCACAAGCTAAAAATCAAGTGGAAACAACACCATAAGGCTTAGGATGGAATGACAAATACACGAGACAAGTTTAGAAGTCAAAATAACTTTCCAATGTGTCACCACAATGGGGCCGCATCTCACACCCTATTATATGGGAATGAGCAGAATGTCACACACCCTATTCCATGGGAATGGGAAGATCATCGCGGACCCTATTATACCAATGGCCAAATTGTCCTTCTATAAATAAGACACTTGAACTTGATGTTAGACACCTTGGACAGCTTTGAAACTTTGAGAGGGGCTGGAAAACACTTTAATTAGGGTTTTTATTATTTTACTATAGTTTATTTTATGGATTTTATATATTATTCATCCATGGTGATTACAATTATGTCCACGCGTGGCTAAAAGCCACCTTTTCGGGGTTAAGGCCAAGAAATGATTACTATTACTTTAAATTGATTTGGTTTTGATTGTTTATCATATTTGATTATTTATTTATCCTTATTATAACTATTTTAAGGATTCACTATTCTTAGAATACATTCATTATCGTCTTTATGAACCTGGGAGGGGGAATAAGAGAATAGAACATGGGGATAAATAGAGCAAGGTTCTTATATTTTTATAAAATAAGGGATTTGAATTAGCGTCTAGGATAAGGATATACCTAGAAACCTTATTTAGTTCATTTTCAAGATGACACCTTAATGCATATAAATAGATTATTACATCCCCGCTCAACGTTGTAGTCCTAATGTTCAGTTAGGTAGAAGATAATAGGATTGGGAGACCATTATCATACTATAAACCCTACGAATCAACAACCAAGATAAGTAACCTAACCAATGAAGTTCAATAGCTTAGTATGAATGTTCACAGAGCTTTAACCCCGGCTTTTCTCTTTATTGATTGTCCAAGATCTTACTTTATTGCATTGTTTACTTTAATTTCCAATTTACAACCCACGAACTCTTTTAGTTACTTTCACATCAATTTAATCTTAATTGTGAACTAAAATTTGATAGTTTCTTAAAACTAGTCCTTGTGGGATAGATACTTGGCTTCTAAAAGGACACTTTACTACTTGGTGAGACCACATACACTTGCGTGTGTACTTGGGCGTAATAAGTTTTTGGTGCCATTGCTGGGGAAATTATAAATTGGCAACTATTTTAGCTTTAGTTTTACATTTTATATGTGTTTGGTGCTTTACGCTTGGTCTTGACATTGAATTTGCAGGAAACAGGTTTACAGACTAGTAAGTTGTTGAGAGATAGGGAATTGGTTAAACCAATCCCTAAACTTGAGTAATGCTTTCACCAATTAAGGAGAGAAGTAGTTCTTCTCTACTGTATCTGGCAAATTCAGGAGGAACAATACAATTATTCTCTCATAGTGAAGATTCATTGGCCCGCAGGATAGTTCTCGAAGTGGCAATACCTCTTCCGACGAATTTGACCTCCCATTTTCAAAAATCGGGGGTTGGAGGTAACTTTGAACTGAAACAAAATATGGTGCAGCTTTTGATCAACAGTGGACAGTTTATGGGGCTTTCACATAAAGATCCACCAGTCCACCAATGGATTTTCTTAGAGATTGGTGACACATTCATCCCTACGAGTGTGTCAACTGACTATATTAGGCTGAAAATTTTTCCCTTTCACTGTTGGGGGAAGCAAAGAATTAGTTAAACGCTGAGCCGGAAAGTTCAAGCACAACCTGGGATGACTTAGCTCAGAAATTTCTCATCCAATTCTTTCTATCTGGTAAGACTGTAAGACTGCATAATAAGATTGTGAGCTTCAAACAAAGGCTAAATGAGAACTTATATCATGCATGGGCGAGGTTCAAAGCTCTTCTTTAGGACTATCCACATCATCAGTAGTCCAATGAAGTACTAGCACACACTTTTATTGAGGCACTTGATCAAAACACAAAAATTTTGCTAGATTTAGCTACAGGTGGTCAAGCATTGAAATTAACGTATAATGAGCTACACACCTTATTGAACCGAATTTCACAAGGGAATCCTGAGTGGCATGCTGACTTAAGAAGTGCTCCAAAAAAGGTTACAAGTGTGTTGGAGGTGGGCCAGTTTACTGTTATATCACATTAGATTCTGGTACTACAGAATAAATTAACTACTCAACTCAGCAATATAAAATTGGGGGTTACATAGCCTGTAATAACAACTAATGCAATTCATTAGATAAATACTTGGAGTGAGGTTTGTGGCAACAGTGGTTATTCTGCAGCCATGTGTGGTGCAAACCCTGAGTCAGTGATATTTTTGGGCAATACTCAAAGACCAAATTATGGGAATGCCTATAATTAAAAGTGGCAGACTCAGCCACCAATTCCATCATAGAATTACCAGGATCAACAGTTTCAGTAGCAGTAGGTTCAAGAGAATCAGGCCATGACATAAACTAGCAAAATGGAAGAGATGTTGAAATAACTTATAGCTACTCAAGCACAGTTGGCAGTAGATATAAAGAATCAGTAGATTATTACAAGGAACTTGGAGATGCAAATAGGTCAGACGGCAAGAGTGCAAAATACCAGGACTTAAGGTGGTTATCCAAGTGATACTAAATCTCCTAAATAAGTAATGGTAATCACTTTGAGAAATGGTAAAGAGCTGAATAAAGAACCTCTAAATACAACTAAGGAGGTAGATACGGAGTTGGTTCCTCAACAGGTAGATGGAAAAGTTTCTAAAAATTTGAGAAAGTCTGAGTAGTGGAAAACCAAAGTTTCTGAATAGGTGAAGGAGAGGCCACTACCACCTTTCCCACAGAGGCTTAGAAAAGTGAAGGAGGATGTATTCTTCAAGAAGTTCTTTGACACGTACAGAGAGCTTCATATTAACCTCCTTTTTTTAGATATTTTGCAGGGAATGCCCAAGTATGCTAAGTAGTTTAAGAACGTGGTCACTAACAAAGTTAATCTGCAGGATTTTGAGACAGTAGCACTCATTGAGGAATGTAGTTCTGTGGTGATACAGAAGATGCCCAAAAAGCTTAAAGACCTTGGGAGTTTCATCTCCCTATTTAAATTAGGAATAGTGGGGTGATCTGCGCACTTAGTGATTTGGGGGAAAGCATCAATTTGATGCCTCTCTACTTGTTTAACACTTTGGTCTTAGGAAAGCCGGGATCGAGCTTTGTGATACTCTAATTAGCAGACCGGACCTTAGTCTGTCCTAAAGAAATTATAGATGATGTTCTCATCAAGGTTGGTAAGTTTATTATTTCTATTGATTTTATTATTTTAGATTTTTAGGAAGATAAAAAGTGCCAGTCATCTTGGGATGTCCATTCTTAGCGACGAGAGAAGAGTTGATAGATGTGATAGAGAGCAGACTCATAATGAGATTAGATGATGAAGAGACAGTTTTTAAAGTGTAAAAACAACTCAACATACTATCCTACTACAAAGATTTGTGCATGATTACAATGATTGAAGAGGATAAGTGTGGAGTGGTGGAGTTACGTCAACCAAAGACCTCTTCGGATTTCCTCATTGAGTGGCCCAAGACACAACCACCCCAACTAGAAATAATGCAGATTGATGAGCATGAAAAGGTTATTATTGAGAGAGCTGTTGACCTTGAGATTTCATACTCAAGAGGTAAGAAATGAATAAGAAGATGGCCTCCAAGTAGGAGAAAAATGATGAACGAAAACAGATGAGTCAAAGATTGGGTCATACCACGACACTAAATCAGGCATTTCTTAGGAGGAAACCCAAGTTAAGGTAGGTTTAATTTTTAGTAATTTTTAGTTTGTACATCACGTAGTTTTTATTTTTATCGAGTGTAATACCCCATATATTTATAACCTAGAAAATGAACCGTTGTTCCTACACATGAAACCTCCTATCCTATGATACATATTGGAGTAAATAAATTAGGATAAGTATCCTAGTGATAATAGATCTTCTGATGTGTTAATCATGTTCATAAGAGTCACTTAGTGTAAGCCAAGCTAAGAACTTTTGAATCCACTAAGTTTTCGTGTATAATCTCATATAGATCATCTTTGAATGAGAATAAATTGGTTTATATATGGTATTTTGGAATATTTATACCCTTCAAATTGTATATAATTGAATAAGCTTTACGTCGATGCCAAATTCACCTAAAACGGACACCCGGTGAAGAAGTTATGGCGATTTAAAGTTTTAGCAGCGTCATTTCAGTCAGTGGCGTGTCACGCCGTAAGCCAAAATAATGTTTTTCAATTTCCAGTGCCTCTCAACAATTCCACCATGTCGCGATGAGTTTCTAAGTCAAAAACGAGGGGCAACACGATATCTCTGCGTCGCGTCGGAGGCCCAAATCAGGTAATTTTCTTAGAAATTAAATGACGCATCTAGAGAAGTATTTGGTTCATCTTTCAACCCATATATATATTCCATAATCACAGAATTAAGCCCTTATTTCACCAAAACATACTCTTTCTCTCATAATCCTCTCAAGAACACATTAGGGTTTTCGATTGGCGATTCAAGTTAAAGCAAATTTCTCCATCAATCATCAAGAATCTTCTATCTAAGGTATGCGTAGTATTCATCTATGGATCTATTTTATTCATAGAGCTCAAGAACCATGTTTTAAATATTATATTGTGATTGTATTGTTGTGAGATGACCATGTACATGTTGATGATTGTTATTTAAGTTTTAAGATGATATCTAAAGGTGTTTTCATGAAGTATATATGTTCGTTAGTTGAAATCCATGAACTTTATGTGGTTCAAAATGGGGAAATTCGTGAAAACACACCTAATCTAAAAGAATGCATGTAAAGTGTTTGATAAAAGGCTTAGGATAATAGAATTCATGTCCCATGATTTAATAGTTCTTAAATGACAAATCCATGCTCTATGTTTTATGATTTCACATGAATTCCACGTGATTGATATGCATCATTATTGTGATATGGATTGAGCATGATATTAAAGATATGCAAGTATACATATGTTGTATGAATTTCCCTTTCATATGTAGATGTTGAGAACTATACTTGGTGTGAAATCCCCTACTTATGATATGGTGAATTGTGGACTCCATTTTATGATCAAGTCAGTTATGTGTGTCAGTTTCCTTCTATCGAATCCTGGGGTTACTAGTACCCAAAAAATATAGATGTGTGCCTAGAGCCATGTTACGTTATTACGATAATCTCAGTTAAGCCATGATCTATAGAACTCAGTCGGTCATGTAAATCAGGAAACCTCAGAAATCTCATGATCTCAATAAATTCTCAGATTGTAGTACTATTCCATCAGTCAATGGAAGTCAGTTACTCAGTCCATGTGCATCCAGTTAAACCATGTTTAGTCTCTTCAGATGGGAGTAGAAGTTAGCACCGAGTGAATCCAAGGATGGGAACTCACCTGCCAGTTTAGGGTGTGATTCTTAGTAGTCATCCTTGTGTTCAAGAACTACGTAACTAGCGTAGGTTAAGATATCTTAACATGCCACATTAGGGTTGATGAGGTGTCTTAACCTATCAGTTTAGGGTTCCCACCATTCTCATTTGAGTATCTGCCAGCTAAGGGTCACTCACAGTTGTCCTTACCAGTGGAGCGGTATTGATACCCTTTCAATCGGGGCAAAGATTGAACCCCAACCTAGCTATATGCATTATTGGGGAATATCGGTTAAGAAACTACCTCCCACAGTTTTAGTCCCAATCTCAGTAAAAGAACTCAGATAGTTCTTTAGATTTTAATATACCAGGACTATCAGTTACAGTCAATTCAGTTACAGTACGGAACTCAGGTAGTTCCATCAGATTCAGGACTGTCAGGCACAGTCATCCATGTTATCAAAATTTCAGTATCAGTCATGTTAGATAACAGTAAACCATGTATTAGCGTACAGATTCAAATATCATTTATTCACGATTTTGTTACTATGTATGCATGTTTGTACTCTTACATTCATATCAGTCATTCAGTTAGTATTGTTCATGCATGTAAACCTTTTTCCATTTAGCCTACCTCACTCGTATACTCAGTACTTCCAGTCATACTAACACATTTGCACTATGGTGCTTTCTTTCATGTTTTACCATAGGCTCAGAGACATGAGTTCCAGATCAGAAGTAGCATTCCAATCGCAGAGTTGCAGTGAGTCCTCATTCATTTGAGGAAGATATTATTTTTTTCATTTATTAGTTCAGTTCATTTTTGCTAGAAGGAGTTAGTTGGAGACATGTTCCTTCAACTCCTTAATTCAGATAGTATTTAGAGGCTTTCAGATTTAGTTCAAATTTTAGATTTAGCTTTCAATTGTTTAGAGTATTTGTTACCCTATATGGATGTTATTATTTATCAGATATTCTATTCAGTTGAACCTTATGGCCTATTATTTATGTTTTTCGTATTCTATAAGTATATTATGCAGTGTACAGGTACAGATATCAGTCATGGTTTAGCTTGTGGTCCCTCTGGTCATAAGCACCGTGTAGCATTCTGGTTCAGCAAATTGGGGCATTAAAAACTTGGTATTAGAGTCTAAGATTCAATAGAGTCCTAGAAAGTCTGAAAGCCACATCTAGTATATTCTTGTGCATGGGTGTGTTGCGCACCACATTTATGTGCAAGAGGCTATGAGATGTTTTAGGAACAGTTTCCCTTCTTTTAGTATTCATGCCATGCTAGTTATCATAATCTCAAGTTAAACTCTCAGTCTAATCTGTTATTCTCTTATTTTAGAATATGCCTCCAAAGAGAAGAAACCAGCCCGCTCCTCAACCAGAAGATCCTTTGGGCGAATATGTTTCTCATGCGGAGTTTAGGGCCGCATTCACCACACTTGCTCAGTCTGTGGCTACCTAAAATGAATGGCCACCAGTTATTCTAGCCAATCCAGTGGCCAACTCAGCTGCATCTAGGATTCGGGACTTCACCCGAATAAACCCTCCATCTTTCTTTGGGTGTAAGTCTGATGAAGACCCTCAAGATTTCACTGATCAAGTCCAAAAGGTCATAGACATTATGCGAGTTAATTCTTGTTAGAGTGTCGAATTAGCCGTATACCAGTTATAGGATGTTGCTCACACTTGGTACAAACAGCGAAAGTCCGAGAGGGTAGATGGTGTAGGTCCTATAGAGTGGGAGGAATTTGTCACGACTTTCTTAGACAGATTATTTCCCCAAGAGCTGAGGGAGGCAAAATTTCTTGAGTTCATCAACCTCAGGTAGGGAAATATGATGGTTAAAGAGCATTCTCTCATATTTACTCAGCTAGCCAGATATGCCCCTCATGTGGATGCAGACAACAGGCCTAAGATGAGCAAGTTCATGCCAGGAGTGAATGATAGCATGGTAAATGAGCGTAGGTCTACGATGTTAAACAGTATTATGACTTTAGCTAGGCTCATGACCCATGCTCAGCAAATAGAGGAGCAGAAGATTAGTACTAGGGAGAGGCAGAACAAGAGACCAAGATCAGGCAGTTTTAGTTTTGCTCAACTCAAATCAGAAGGAGGAAACCGTTCGTATTTCCTTCCTAAGCCAGTAGTTCCATCTCCTTCCTCTACCAGTACCCTAGTGTCGAAATTCATAGACGGCAATAGAGATTGAGCACCAGGCTCTAAGTCTCAGGGCAGTGTCAGCAGTGCCCAAACTAATCCCCTATGTCAGACTTGTGGTAAAAACCACAAGGGTACTTATAGAGCTGGTAGCGATATTTGATTCGGTTGTGGAAAGCCAGGACACAGAATTAGAGAGTGTCTGCAATTAGGTCTACAGGGTCAGCAAAATCGTTCCATAGCCCAGTTCGATTGCACAAATCAGTAGGGTGCCACTTTCAGTGCGGCTAGTGGGAAACGCCTAAAGAAACTCTATGCTCTTCAGACCCGACATGATTAGGAAAATTCTCCTGATGACATTACTGTTACATTACATATTTTCCATGTTCATGTTTATGCTTTGCTAGATCCAGGTTCATCCTTATCTTTTGTTACTCCTTATATAGCAGGCGATTTCAGAATCAGTTCTGAAATTTTAGCAGAGCTCTTTTCAGTTTCTACCCCAGTAGGTAAAACCATCATAGCTCGATAGGTATACAGGAGCTACCCAGTTATGATATTTAAGAAGGCCACATCAGTAGATTTAGTCTAGTTAGAGATGACTGATTTTGATGTCATTCTCGACATGGATTGGCTTCATTCCTTCTATGCCATAGTCGACTGCAGAAACAAGATAGTTTAATTTTAGTTCCCGAATAGCCCGTCTTAGAGTGGAAGGGTAGTACTTCATCTATCAGGGGTCAGCTTTTTTCCTACCTTCGAGCAAGGAAAATGATTTCTAAAGGATGTGTTTATTATCTCATTCATATTAAAGACTCTAGTTCTGAATCTCCTAGCTTTGAATCAATCCCAGTTTTTAATGAATATTTATATTCCTTTCTCAAAGATCTTCCAGGTATTTCTTCCAAAAGGGAAATAGACTTCGGCATTGACCTTATTCTAGATACTCAGCCTATTTCTATACCGGCATAAAGAATGGCACCAGCATAACTCAAAGAACTAAAGGATAAGTTGAATGATCTCTTAGATAAGGGATTCATTAGACCTAGCATTTCCCCGTGGGGTGCACCAGTCTTATTCTTGCACAAGAAAGACGATTCTATCAGGATGTATATTGATTACTATCAGCTCAACAAAGTTATGATCAAGAACAAGTATCCTCTTCCTCGAATAGATGACTTGTTTGACCAACCTCAGAGTTCCAGTTATTTCTCCAAGATAGACCTCAGATCAAGCTATCATCAGCTCAGAGTTAGAGAATGTGACATCCCCAAGATAGCTTTCTGTACTCGGTATGGTTACTTTAAATTACTATTATGTCCTTTGGCCTTACCAATGCCCCATCCACTTTCATAGACTTGATGAACCATGTGTTCAACCAGTACTTAGACATGTTCCTCATAGTCTCCATAGATAATATCCTGGTTTATTTTCGCATAAAGCATGATCATTCAGAATATCTCAGAATTATTCTTCAGACTCTCAGAGATCACCAGCTATTCGCCAAATTCAGTAAGTGTGAGTTTTGGCTAAGGTCAGTAGTATTCCTTGTCCATATTATTTTCAGTGATGGCATTAGAGTAGATCCTCAGAAGGCCAAAGCAGTAAGAAACTAACCTCGCCCTATCTCTCCATCAGATATTAGGAGTTTTTTAGGTTTGGCTAGCTATTACAGGCGGTTTGTTGAGGGATTTTCTTCTGTTGTATCCCCCATGTCCAGATTGACTCAGAAGAAGGTCAAGTTTCAGTGGTCAGATCCTTGCGAGAAGAGTTTTCAGGAATTGAAAACTCAACTCACCTCAGCTTCAGTCTTAGCTCTTCCAGATGGTTCAGATGGGTTCGTCGTATACTGTGATGCATCTAGAGTAGGTTTGGGTTGTGTCCTCATGCAGCATGGTAAGTTCATAGCCTTTGCCTCCAGGCAGTTAAAGCCCCATGAGAAGAATTTTCCTACTCATGATCTTGAGTTAGCAGCCGTAGTATTTGCCTTGAAGATTTAGAGGCATTATCTATATAGAGTTCTTGTAGATGTCTTCACAGATCATAAGAGTCTCCCATATGTCTTTTCTCAGAAAGATCTCAATCTTTTTCAGAGAAGATAGTTAGAACTCTTGAAAAATTATGACATGAGTGTCCTTTATCATCCGGGCAAGGACAACGTTGTGGCCGATGCTCTCAGTAGACTCTCCATGGGTAGTGTTTCTCACGTTGAGGATAGAAAGAAAAAAATAGCTCAAAAAATCCATCAGCTTGCTAGACTAGGTGTTCGCTTAGTCGATTCTTCAGAGAGTGGTGTATGTGTTCAAGATAGTTCAGAGTTATCTTTAGTTTTCGAGGTGAACAAAATAAAGACAGGGATCCTAGCCTTATCAAGTTAAAAGAGCTAGTTCAGAATCAGAAAGTAGAGGTTTTTTTCCAAGAGGGATATAGTGTCATGTGTTGTTAGGGTCGTCTCTGTGTTCCAGGTGTAGATGATTTAAAGAAAAAAATTCTTGCAGAAGTGCATGGTGCGTGATACTTTATTCATCCAGGGGCCACTAAGATGTACCGCAACCTACGGGAGATCTATTGGTAGAGTGGGATGAAGAGAGATGTTGTAGAATTTGTGGCTAAGTGTGCTACATGTCAGCAGGTTAAGATAGAGCATCAGAAACCAAGTGGTTCCATGCAGGAGTTCACTATTCCTACGTAGAAGTGGAAAGAAGTGAACATGGACTTCATGATGGGTTTGCTTCAAACTCGTCATCAGCATGATTCAGTTTGGGTCATTATAGATAGAATGACCAAGTCAACCCATTTCCTTACAGTCCATACCTCTTATTTAGCCGAGGATTATGCCAAACTCTATATCAGAGAGTTGGTCAGATTACATCGTGTTCCATTATCTATCATCTCAGACAGAGGTACCCAGTTCACCTCTCAATTCTGGAAAGCATTCCAAAAGGGTCTTGGTACCTAAGTTCATCTCAGTACATCTTTTCATCCCCAGACAGATGGTCAAGAAGAAAAGACCATTTAGACTCTTGAAGATATACTAAGGGCGTGTGCAATTGGTTTCAAGGAAAGTTGGGATGACCACTTTCCTTTGATTGAGCTTGCATACAACAATAGTTATCATTCCAGTATTAAAATATCTCCGTTCAAAGCTCTCTATGGTAGGAGGTGCAGATCTCCAATTGGGTGGTTCAAATTTTGTGAGGCCTCAGTCATAGGGCCTGACTTAGTATTCAATGCCTTAGAAAAAGTTCAGTTAATCAGAGAAAGACTCCGAGCTGCTCAAAGCCGCCAGAAGTTGTATGCTAACATTCGTAGAAAGGATATCGAGTTTGAGGTCAATGACTATGTCTATCTAAATATCTCTCCCACGAAGGGAGTGAAGCAGTTCGGCAAGAAGGAAAATCTTAGTCCCTGATATGTCGGTCCCTTCAAGATTCTCAATCTCTTTGGTAAGGTAGCTTATGAGCTCGAATTGCCTTCAGATCTAACCTCAGTTTATCCAGTCTTTCATGTATCTTTGCTTAAGAAGTGTATAGGTGATCCATCAGTCGTAGTCTCTATTCATACCATTGATAGTTAGAACAATCTCTTCTATGAGGAAATTTCGGTCAAAATTCTAGACTATCAGACTCATAGACTGACGAACAAAGAAGTCCCTCTAGTCAAATTTCTTCAGCAAAATTAGTCTATTGAGGGAGCTGCTTGGGAATCAGAAGCATACATGCATACCATGTAACCTCACCTCTTCTCCGACAATCCATATCAAGCTCAAGGTAACAGTTCTCCTTAAGCTTATTCAGTTCCCGTTCAGTATTCTATGCAACTTGGTATTCAGTTCATGATCACATTTCATCACAAATATGGTATCAAGTACCATTGTATATTCAGTCATCCATTCATGTACCATTCTAGTTTATAATAATACATCAAATATGCATTCTCATTGGGAGGACTCAATTATCAGAAATCGCAGTTATGCATTCATGAATCAGTTACTCATACATCAGATATGCATGTCCAGCATGATATGTTTAGCTTATCAGTCATGTCCATCATGAGATCATGCTCCAGTAGTGTATGTCTTGCACGTACTCTATTTTATCGTCTATCCCCATTTCAGTCAGTCTCATTTGAGGACAAATGTTTCCAAGGGGGAGATATTATAATACCCTATATATTTCTAAGCTAGAAAATGAACCGTTGTTCCTACACATGAAACCTCATATCCTGTGATTCATATTGGAGTACATGAATTAGGATGAGTATAATAGTGATAATAAAGCTTATGATGTATTAAGCATGTTCATACGAGTCACTTAGAGTAAGCCAAGCTAAGAACTTTTGAATCCACCAATTTTTTGTGTGTGATTTCATATAGATCATCTTTGAACAATCATAACTTGGTTTATAGGTGTTATTTTGGCAGATTTATATCCTTCAAATCTTAGAGAATTGAATAAGATTTCCGTCGATACCAAATTCTCCTAAAACGGACACCCGGTGAAGAAGTTATGGTGATTTAAAGTTTCACAATGTCATTTTAGTTAGTGGCGCATCTTTCCGTAAGACAAAATGAAATTTGTCAATTTCTAGTGTCTCTCCTCAATTCCACCGCATCATGGTGAGATTTCAGGTCAAAAAAGAGGGGCAAAGCAATATCTCTACATCGCGCCGGGGGCCCAAATTAGGTAATTCTCAAAGAAATTAAATGACGCATCTAGAGGGGTGTAATACCCATGCCTTTTTCCTAGCTAGAAATCATCTCAAGGATGATAGGAATTACTTTGAAATGCAAACCTATCTTTGTAAACATGACATTGTTTTTATATTTTCACTTTCTATCACATGGGAAAATGAGTTAGCTTTCCAACGGTACCAATTTTGTCCAAATCCGATATCAGACGAGGAAGTTATGGACGTTTTACTTAGAACTGTCGAAAATGCCCAGGTATGACGGCCAAGTTGACGAACCACCACCTAAGTGACAGACCAGCAGTTTGACCATCACAGCCAAGGCAGTTGAGCCACGTACTGGATAAGGACTGACGGATGAGTTAATGGACCGTAAGAGTGGTGATGCACTATTATCCAGGCCGTCAACTCTTATCCAGTGAACCCTATTTCTGGTCCACGTCTGACGGGCTAAGTGATAAACCGTCAAGTGTCTGACGGACAATCAGTCAGACCGTCATATGCCACGTTCAGTTTATTTCTAGGTCATTTTAACAGGGGTATTTTGGTCATTTATCACTCACCTACATATACCCAGAGGAGTCCGAATTCAGCCATTATGCTCATTATTATTTCACAAAAAAAACTAGGGTTTCTCTCAAAATTTAATCTCCAAGAACAAGACCCAATCCTCTTCAAGAATCAAAGGATTTCAAACCCTTCAAGTTCAAAAAACGTCAAGAACCCGGAGTCAGGTATGCGTAGTGTTCATCTATGGACCCCTTTCATTCATAGAGTTCAAAAACCATGCTTTTAAATGAGAAACTTTGATTTCCTTGTTGTTATGTGATGTTTTTCATGTTAATAATCATAGTCTAAGCTTCAAGATATTAATTTAAGTTGACTTCCATGATGTATGCATGCTTGTAGTTAAAACCCATGAATTTGCAGTGTACAGGTACAGATATTAATCATGGGTTAGCTTGAAGTCCTTCGGGGTCATAAGCACTGTATAGCATTCCAATTTAGGAATTTGAGGCATTTTAAACTTGGTATCAGAGCCAAAGGTTCAATAAAGTCCTAGGAAGTCTGAAAGTCACATCTAGTAAGTCTTGTGCATGGGTGTGTTGCGCGCCACATTTATGTACAGGAGGCTAAGAGATGTTTTAGGAACAGTTTACCTTTTTTTAGTATTCATGACATGCTAGTGAGCATAATCTCAAGTTAAACTCTCAGTCTAATTCATTCTTTTCTTATTTCCGAATATACCTCCAAAGAGAAGAAAACAGCTAGTTCCTTAGCCCGAAAACCCTTTGGGCGAGCATATTTCTCATGCGGAGTTTAGATCCATATTCACAATACTTGCTTAGTCCGTAGCTACCTAGAATGAACGGCCACCAATTATTTTGGCCAATCCAGTGGCCAATTCTGCTGCAGCTAGAATTCAAGACTTCACCCGAATGAACCCTTCATCTTTCTTTGGGTCTAAGATTGATGAAGACCCTTAGGAGTTCATTGACCAAGTCTAAAAGGTCATTGACATCATGGGATTTACTTCTGTTTAGAGTGCTGAGTTAGCCACATACCAGTTACAGGATATTGCTCATACTTGGTACAAATAGTGGAAGTCTTAGAGGTTAGAGAATGCATTTTCTATAGAGTGGGAGGAATTTGTCATGGCTTTCTTAGCTAGATTCTTTCCCTAAGAGATGAGGGAGGCCAAACTTCTTGAGTTTATCAACCTCAGGCAGGGAAATATGACGGTTAGGGAGTATTTTCTCAAATTTACTCAGCTAGACAGATATGCCCCTCATGTGGTTGCAGACAACAGGGCTAAGATGAGCAAGTTCATGTCAGGAGTGAATGATAGCATGGTAAATGAGTATAGATATGCAATGCTGAACAGTGACATGACTTTAGATAGGCTCATGACCTATGCTCAATAAATACAGTAGAAAAAGGTTAGGGCTAGAGAGAGGCCAAATAAGATAGCAAGATCAGGCAGTTTTAGTTTTGCTCAACCTAAATTAGAAGGAGGAAATCGTTCGAAGTTTTGTCCCAAGTCAACAGCTCCAGCTCCTTCCTTCGCTAGTGCCCCAGTGCCAAAATTTAGAGACGGCAACATAGAGAGCACCAGGCTCTAAATCTCAGGGCAGTATCAGCAATGGCCAAACTAATCCCCTATGTCAAACTTGTGGTAAGAACCACCGGGGTATTTGCAGAGCTGGTAGTGATGTTTGTTTGTGTTGTGGTAAGCCAGGCCACAGAGTCAGATATTGTCCTTAGTCCAGTCATCAGGGTCATCAAAATCATTCCATAGCTCAGTTCGATCGCCCGAACCAGCAAGGTGCCACTCCCAGTGCTACTAGTGGGCAACATCCAAACAAACTTTATGCTCTTCGGACTTGACAGGATCAGGAAAATTCTCCTGATGTCATTACTGGTATGTTACAGATTTTCCATGTTCTTGTTTATACTTTTCTAGATTCAGGTGCATCCTTGTCTTTTGTCACTCCATACATAGCAGGCAATTTTGGAATTAGTCCCAAAATTTTAGCAGAGCCCTTATCGTCCTCTACCCCAGTGGGTAAAACCATCATAGCTCAGCGGGTATACAGAAACTGCCCGATTATGATATTTCAGAAATATATATCAGCATATTTATTTGAGTTAGAGATGACTAATTTTGATGTCATTCTCGACATGGATTGGCTTCATTCCTGCTATGCCACAATCAACTACAAAAATAGGATAGTTCAGTTTCAGTTCCCAAATAAGCCCGTCCTAGAATAGAAGGGTAGTACTTTATCTTTCAGGGGCCAGCTTGTTTCCTACCTTTATGCAAGGAAAATGATTTCTAAGGGGTGCGTGTATCATCTCGTGCATATTAAAAATTCTGGTTCCAAATCTCCTAGTTTTGAATCAGTCCCAGTGGTTAATAAATATTCAGACGCGTTTCCTAAAGATCTTCCAGGCATTTCTCCTGAAAGGGAAATAGACTTTGGCATAGACCTTCTCCCAGATACTCAGCCTATTTTTATTTCGCCATACAGAATGGCACCAGTAGAACTCAAGGAACTAAAAGTTCAGTTGAAGGATCTCTTAGATAAGGGATTCATCAGGCCCAGTGTATCGCCATGGGGTACACCAGTCTTATTCATACCCAAGAAAGATGGTTCTCTCAAGATGTGTATCGATTACCGTCAACTCAACAAAGTTACGATCAAGAACAAGTATCTTCTTCCCAGAATAAATGACTTGTTTAACCAACTTTAGGGTGCCATTTATTTCTCCAAGATAGACCTTAAATCAGGCTATCATCAGCTCAGAGTTAGGTAATGTGACATCCCGAAGACAGCTTTTCATACTTGGTATGGTTATTTCGAATTTCTAGTCATGTCCTTTGGTCTTACCAATGCCCCTGCAACTTTTATGGACTTGATGAACCGGGTGTTCAAGAAGTACTTGGATATATTCATCATAGTATTCATAGATGATATTCTAGTCTATTCTCACACAGAGCATGATTATTTAGACCATCTCAGAATTGTTCTTCAGACTCGCAGAGATCATCAGTTGTTTGCCAAGTTTAGTAAGTGTGAATTTTGGCTAAGATCAGTAGCATTCCTTGGCCATAATATTTTTGGTAATGGCATTAGAGTAGATCCTCAAAAAACTAAAGCGTTAAGAAACTGGCCTCGCTCTGTCTCTCCATTAGATATCAGGATTTTCTTGGTTTTAGCTGGCTATTACAGATGCATTGTCGAGAGATTTTCTTCTATTGCATCTCCTATGTCCAGATTGACTTAGAATAAGGTTAAGTTTCAGTGGTCAGATTCTTGCGAGGAGAGTTTTCAAGAGTTGAAGAATCGAGTTACCTCATCCCCAGTTCTAACTCCCTCAGATGGTTTAGACAGTTTTGTTGTCTATTGTGATGCATCCAGAGTGGGTTTAGGTTATGTCCTCATTTAGCATGGTAAGGTCATAGCCTACGTCTCCAGACAGCTAAAGTCCCATGAGAAGAATTATCCTACTCATGATCTTGAGATAGCAGCCATAGTATTTGCCCTAAAAATTTGAAGGCATTATCTATACAGAGTTTATGTAGATGTCTTCAAAAATCATAAGAGTCTCCAGTATATCATTTCTCAGAAATATCTCAATCTTCATTAGAGAAAGTAGTTATAGCACTTGAAGAATTATGACATGAGTGTTCTTTATCACCCGGGCAAGGCCAATATTGTGGTTGATGCTCTCAGTAGACTCTCCTTGGGTAGTGTTTCTCACGTTGAGGATACCAAGAAAAATATAGCCCAAGAAATCCATCAGCTTACCAGACAAGGCGTTCGCTTAGTAGACTCTTCAGAGAATGGTGTATGTGTTGAGAGTAGTTCAGAGTCATCTCTAGTTTTTAAGGTGAAAGAAAAGCAAGTCAGGGATCCCAGCCTTGTCAAGCTAAAAAAGTCAGTTCAGAATCAAAAAGAAAAAGCTTTTTCCCAAGGGGGAGTGGTGTTCTTCGTTGTTAGAGTCGTCTGTGTGTTCCAGGTATAGATGACTTGAGACAGTGAATTCTTGTAGAGGGGCATGGTGCACCATACTCTATTTATCCAGGGGCCACTAAGATGCACCGCGACTTGTGGGAGATCTATTAGTGGAGTGGGATGAAAAGAGATGTTGCAGAGTTTGTGGCTAAGTGCTCTATATGTGAGCAAGTTAAGATAGAGTATCAAAAACCTAGTGGGTCCATGCAGGAGTTCACCATTCCTACTTGGAAGTGGGAAGAAGTGAACATGGATTTCGTGATGGGTTTGCCTCAAACTCGTCATCTACATGATTCAATTTGGGTTATTATAGACAGAATGATCAAGTCAGCTCATTTCCTTCCAGTTCGTATTTCTTATTCAGCCGAGGATTATGCCAAAATCTACATCAGGAAGTAGTTCAGATTACACGGTGTTCCATTATCTATCATCTCAAACAGAGGTACACAGTTCACCTTTTACTTTTGGAAAGTATTCTAAAAGGGTCTTGGTACCCAAGTTCATCTAAGTACCGCCTTTCATCCTCAGACAGATTGTCAAGCAGAGAGGACCATTCAGACTCATAAAGATATGCTAAGGGCATGTGCCATTGATTTCAAAGAAATTTGGGAAGACCACTTGCCTCTAGTTGAGTTCACATACAACAATAGCTATTATTCCAATATTCATATGGCTACATTCGAAGCTCTCTATGGTAGGAGGTGTAGATCTCCAGTCGGTTGGTTTGAAGTTAGTGAGGCCTCAGTCATCAGTCCTAACTTAGTATTCGACGCCTTAGAGAAAGTTCAGTTGATCAGAGAGAGACTTCAAGCTGCTCAGAGCCGATAGAAGTCTTATGTAGATGTTCATAGAAAGGATCTCGAGTTTGAGGTCAATGACTATGTCTTTCTCAAAATCTCTCCCATGAAGGAAGTGAAGAGGTTCGGCAAGAAAGGGAAACTCAATCCCCGCTATGTCCGTCCCTTCAGGATTCTCAATCACTTCGGCAAGGTAGCTTATGAGCTTGAATTGCCTACAGATCTAGCCTTATTTCATCCGGTCTTTCATGCCTCCTTGCTCAAGAAGTACATAGGTGACCCAGCAGTTGTAGTCCCTATTCAGAACATTGATGTTCAGGACAGCATCTCTTATGAAGAGATTCCAGTCAAAATTTTAGACTATCAGATTTGTAGGCTGAGGAACAAAGAAGTCCCTCTAGTCAAAGTTCTTTGGAAAAATCAGTCCGTTGAGGGAGATACTTGGGAAGAAAAGGCAGACATGCATACCAAGTACCCTTAACTTTTCTCCGCCAAACCCAGATTAAGCTCGAGGTAATAGTCCTCCTTAAGCTTATTCAATTTCACGTTCAGCATTCAATACAACTTGATATTTCATTTTATGTTCATGTTCCATCATAAATTTGGTATCAAGTACCATTGCATATTCATTCGTGCATATATATATCAGTCCAGTAAATAATTATGCATCAGATATAAATTAGTTACATGTACATCAGATATGCATGTTCAGTATAATACATTCATTTTGTCAGTCATAAGATCATGTTCCAGCTACTCATGTTCAGATTATTATTTCCCCTCTCAGTCAGTTCCATTCGAGGATGAATGTTATCAAGGGGGAGATATTGTAATACCAGTTCCTTTTTCCTAGCTAGAAATCATCTCAATGATGCTGGGACTTACTTTGAAATGCAAACCCATCTTTGTACACGTGGTATTTTTTTGATATTTTCACTTTCTATTATGTGGGAAATTGAGTTAACTTTCCAACGGTACCAATTTTGTCCAAATCCGACATCAGACGAGGAAGCTATGGACGTTTTACTTGGAACTATTGGAAATGCCCAGGTATAACGACCAAGTTGACGGACCACCACATAAGTGACGGACCACCACTTTGATCTTTACAGCCAAGTCAATTAATCCACGTACTGGATAAGGTCTGACGGACGAGTTGACGGACCGTCAGAGTGGTGACAGACCGTCATCCAGGCCGTCAACTCTTATCCAGTGAACCCTATTTCTGGTCCACATATGACGGCCTAAGTGATGGACCGTCAAGTGTCTGATGGACCATAAGTCAGACCGTCACACGCCACATTCAGTTTATTTTCAGGTCATTTTAACAGGGCTATTTTGGTCATTTATCACTTGCCTACATATACCCAGATGAGTCCGAATTCAGCCATTATGCTCATTATTATTTCACAAAAAAATCTAGGGTTTCTCTCTAAATTTAATCTCCAATAACAATACCCAATCCTCTTCAAGAATCAAAGTATTTCAAACCCTTCAAGTTCAAAAAACATCAAGAACCCTGAGTCAGGTATGCGTAGTGTTCATCTATGGACCCCTTTCATTCATAGAGTTCAAGAACCATGCTTCTAAATGAGAAACTTTGATTTCCTTGTTGTTATGTGATGTTTTTCATGTTAATGATCATTGTCTAAGCTTTAAGATATTAATTTAAGTTGACTTCCATGATGTATGAATGCTTGTAGTTAAAACCCATGAATTTGGGTGGTTCAAGAAGATTAAAAATTATTGAGAAAATGTATGCCCCAAAGTGTGCATGCAAGGTGTTTGTTAAAATGCCTAGAATGCTAAAAATCATGATCCCTTGACCCCATAGTATTTAAATGACAAGCTATGTCAACACTAAAGATGATTCCACATGAACTTCCATGCTATTGATATGTGTTGCTAGTATGATTATGCAATGAACATGATATTAAGGTTGTGTGAGTACTTCCATATGACATGAAATCCTTTCCATGTAATACATTGTTGATAACCATGCTTAGTATGAAATCCTCTATGTACAATCTTATGAATTGTGGACTCAAATCTTGTGATAAAGTCATGTCATATGTGTCAGTTCCTTCCATTGAGTCCTGGGGGTATTCGTACCCGAAAATCATAGCTGTGTGCCTTGAGCCATGTCATGTCATCACGATCATCTCAGTCAATCCACAATCTATAGAACTCAATCAGTCATGTGACTCAGGAAACCTCAGAAATCTCATGATCTCAGTAAATTCTCAGAGAGTAGTACTATTCCGTCAGTTAATGAAAGTCAGTTACTCAGTCCATGTACAGTCAGTTAAATCATGTTCAGTCTCTTCAGATGGGAGCAAAAGTTAGCACCGAGTAAACCCAAGGATGGGAACTCACCTGCTAGTTTAGGGTGTGATTCTTAGGAGTCATTCTTGTGTTCCAAAACTACATAACCGGCGTAGGTTGAGACATCTTAACCTGTCATACTAGGGTTGATGAGGTGGTTTAACCTGTCAGTTTAGGGTTCCTACCATTCTTATTTGAGTACCTGCCAGTTGAGGGTCACTTACAACTGTCCTTACCAGTGACACGATATTAATACCCCTCTAGTCGGGGCAGAATTGGACCCCAACATTGCTATATACAATATTAGAACATGTCGGTTAAGCAACTACCTCCCAAAGTTTCAGGCTAAGTCTCAGGAAAAAAACTAAAATAGTTCTTCAGATATCAGTATACCTGAACTGCCAAATACAGTTAAATTCTATTATAGTACGGAACTCAGATAGTTCCATCAGATGTAGGACTGTCAGACGCAGTCACCCATGCATTTAAAACTATAGTATCAGTCATGATCAGTTATCAGTAAACTATGTATTAGCGTACAGATTTAGCTATCACACATTCGCGATCTCAGTTTCTATATATGCATATTTGCACTCTCACGTTCATATCAGTCAGCTAGTTAGCATTGTTCATGCATGTAACCCTATATATGTTCAGCCTACATCACTCATATACTCAGTACTCTAGTTGTACTGATGCATTCGCGCTATGGTGCTTTCTCTTTATATTACACCATAGGTTCGGAGACATGAGTTCTAAACCAGCAATAGCAGTCACATTCCAGTATACAGAGTTGCAGTGAGTCTTCTTTATTCGAGGACTCTATGATTTGATTCATTCATTTATTATTTCAGTTAGCTATCAGTTTACGGAGTTAGTTGGAGACATGTTCCTTCAAATCCTTATTCAGACAGTGTTTAAAGGCCTTTAGATTTAGTTCAGATTTGATTCAGTTTTCAGTTATTTTGGGTATCTTTCACCCTTATGGATGTTATTTTACCAGATTCTTTATTCAGTTGAACCTTCAGGCCTACATGTTCATGTTTTCCGCATTATTATGATATATATTGTAGTGTACAGGTATAGATATCAGTCATGGGTTAGCTTGTGGTCCTTCGGGGTTATAAGCACCGTATAGCATTCTGATTAAGGAAATCGGGACGTTACAAGAGGTATTTAGGTCATCTTTCCACCCCCATATATATTCTACAAACACGGAATTAAGCCCTTATTTCACTAAAACATAATTAAGCCCTTATTTCACTAAAACATACTCTTTCTCTCAAAATCCTCTCAATAACACATTAGGATTTTCAATTAGGGATTCAAGTTCAAGCAAATTTCTCCATCAATCATCAAGAATCTTCCATCTAAGGTATGTGTAGTGTTCATCTATGGATCCATTTCATTCATAGAGCTCAAGAACCATGTTTTAAATATTATATTATGATTGTCTTGTTGTGATATGATCATGTACATATTGATGATTGTTGTTTAAGTTTCAAGATGATATCTAAAGGTATTTTCATGAAGTATATATGTTCGTTAGTTGAAATCCATGAGCTTTATGTGGTTTAAAATGGGGAAATTCATAAAAACACACCTAAGCTAAAAGACTTCATGCAAAGTTTTTGATAAAAGACCTAGGATGATAAAATTCATGTCCCATGATTTAATAGTGCTTAAATGACAGTCCATGCTATGCTTTATGATTTCACATGAATTTCACATAATTGATATGCGTCGTTGTTGTGATATGGATTGAGCATGATATTGAAGCATGCAAGTATACACATGTTGTATGAATTTCCCTTCCATACGTAAAATGTTGAGAACTATGCTTAGTGTGAAATCCCCTACTTATGATATAGTAAATTGTGGACTCCATTTTATGATCAAGTCAGTTATGTGTGTCAGTTTCCTTCCATCGAGTCCTGGGGTTACTAGTACCCAAAAAATATAGTTGTGTGCCTAGAGCCATGTCACATTATTATGATAATCTCAATCAAGCCATGATCTATAGAACTCAGTCAGTGATGTGACTCAGGAAATCTCATGATCTCAATAAATTTTTAGATAGTAGTACTATTCTATCAGTCAACGGAAGTCAGTTACTCAGTCTATATATAGCCAGTTAAATCATGTTTAGTCTCTTCAGATGGGAGTAGAAGTTAGCACCGAGTGAACCTAAGGATGGGAACTCACCTGTCAGTTTAGGGTGTGATTCTTAGTAGTCATCCTTGTGTTCAAGAACTACGTAGCCAGCGTAGGTTGATACATCTTAACCTAACAAATTAGGGTTGATGAGGTGGCTTAACCTGTCAATTTAGGGTTCCCACCGTTCTCATTCGAGTACCTGCCAGCTAAGGGTCACTCACAGTTATCCTTACTAGTGGTACGGTATTGACACCCTTTCAGTCGGGGAGTGATTGGACCCCAACCTAGCTATATGCGTTATTGAGGCATGTCGGTTAAGCAACTACCTCCCACAGTTTCATTCCCAGTCTTAGTAAAAGAACTCAAATAGTTTTTCAGATTTTAGTATACCAGGAGTGTCAGTTATAGTCAATTCAGTTACAGTACGGAACTCAGGTAGTTTCATCAGATTCAGGACTGTCAGACACAGTCATCCATGTTATCAAAATTTCAATATCAGTCATGTTAGATAACAGTAAACCATGTATTAGCGTACATATCCAGATATCATGTATTCACAATTTTAGTTACTATGTATGCATGTTTGTACTCTTACATTTATATCAGTCATTCAGTTAGCATTGTTCATGCATGTAAACCCTTTTGTATTTAGCCTACCTCACTTGTATACTCAGTACTCCCAGTCGTACTGACGCATTTGCACTATGGTGCTTTCTTTCATGTTACACCATAGGTTCAGAGACACGAGTTCCAGATCAAATAGCATTCCAGTCACAGAGTTGCAATGAGTCCTCATTCATTCGAGGATGATATTATTTTATTTCATTTATTATTTTAGTTCAATTTTGCTAGACGGAATTAGTTGGAGACATGTTCATTCAACTCCTTATTTCAGATAATATTTATAGGCTTTTAGATTTAGTTCAGATTTTAGATTCAGGTTTTAATTTTTTTGGGTATTTGTTACCCTATATGAATATTATTATTTATCAAATATTCTATTCAGTTGAACCTTATGGCCTATTGTTCAGGTTTTTCGTATTCTATAAGTATATTATGCAGTATACAGGTACAAATATCAGTCATGGGTTAGCTTATGGTCCCTCGAGGCCAGAAGCACCGTGTAGCATTCTGGTTCAGCAAATCAGGGCATTACATCGAGTCATAAGTTGATGGGAAGTCTGAGTACTAGAAAATCTAAGCTAAGAAGCATGGAGAAGACTAAGTGCAAGGTCTTCGGACCCTCTTAATGCAAGAAGATGTTACTAGCTAGGCCTAGAGGCTTCAAGGAGTATTTCTATCTCTACTTTTAAGTAAACTTTGGGGACAAAGTAGATTTTAAGTGTGGGGTGGGAAAATTCCCATTTTTAGGAGTAATTTTAAAATTTATTATTTGTGTTAGGAATAAGTGGGATATTCTTATTGGTGCTATGTGTGATTACATGATGCAAGTGGTTTGTTGTAAAGAGTATGTTGATTGTGTGAATTTCTACTTTTGAGACTTCTAGGCTTATGTTTATGACTCTTGTAATTGTTAGCTTAATGTTGAATTCATGTGATTATTTGGTTGGGAGTCTATAATGATCCTACTTGAGTTGAATATGTGTTATGTGTGTGTGAGGTGCTTGTATATTCCTTGTTTCATTTGATGCTAGAACTTGCCTAGTGTATGTGCAAAACGAAATAAAGAATGTGGGTTTAGGAGATGATATAGTCATTTCTTTGATAGCTATGTTTATACCCTTTTTATGACCTATCTTTGTGCATAATCCTAGTTAATCCCATTCATCCTTTAGCTTATTTTCTTTGGCAGCTTCATATGTAGCTTATATCCCTTTCTTTGATAGACCTTAATTTGATCCAAAGCTCCTAAGCGCTTTAGTGTAAAATTAATTGAATAGGGAGTTTGAAATTCAAGTAGGAGAAAGGTAAAAGTGAAACCCCAAAGTAATAGGTATTGGTGTATATAAATGATGTGTTGTAGTTGGGATTTAGAGAAATTTGTGCTAAAAAAATTCCTATTTTTAGCTCAGTTATGTTATAATGAACCTGTTTTGGCCCCGGTGCTCCTTGGATATTATGCACCTCAACTAAGATAGATCACTTAATTTGAGGGTGGTTATCATAGGGGTACGTAACATAAAGTGGATGTGATGAAGGGTAAAATTGAATCATGAATTCATAGAAAATACCCCCACCATAGTATATGTGAATAAGCTTAATGAGATGGGGTAAAACTAAAGATAGTGGTAGATAGAAGTTATGGAAAGTGGTTATTAAAGGTGAACTTAAGAAAAAATGTGCATGTGTTAACGCGCTTAGGGAAGATAGTCACTATTCCTGATCAAAATAGTACCTACTTGTCCCTTAGCCTACATTACACCCTTAAAGACCTATTTGATCCTAAGCTTATCATTCTGATATTAGTGGAGTACTACTCTAAGGTCAAGCCTATGGTTCATCTTGTGTAACTTGTGAATTCTTTGTGAGAGTGAGCGTAATTTGATTCTTGGACCTAATTTGTAATAAATTGCTTTTAAGTAAGTGATTATGGGTAACTCTTTTGTTGTGAGGGCACATATTTGATGATAGTTGGGGGATGTGTATTATGTCTTTAATTGAACAATATGAATGAGTTTGCCAACTAGGTGAATCAATTCTTAAGGCTAGGATATTTTGGAGTAATATTCTTGAACTTCCAATTGTGTACATAACATACTTAGTGTTGAAACTTAAATTTTGTGTAGTCATTGTAGTATTAGCTTGAATGTATTGTTTGTATTAGAAGTATAGAGTCTCTTCTACTTATGGTCTTAGAGTAAATAGTTGTTCGAGGACGAACAAGGCTTTAAGTGTGGGGTGGTATCTGAGGTGGATTTATTCACCTCAGTGTTCTTATCCAAGCTTATTTAGCCTTATTTTGAGGATAACTTGTATGCTTAATGTGTTAACAATGATATAATTGAGCATCTAAGTATTTAAGTATTTAATTACAATGTTTAAGGTGTATCTCAAATAAGTTTGGAATAAATTGGTCATTTAAAGTTCAAATGAGAAAACTAGCATTACTAGCTTGAACTAGGTGTTGTTCTTGTTGATCTCAATGAATTCTAGTCTGTTTAATGAGTTTCTAAGGTTATTATTGTGTAATTATGTATGGAATAACTTATTTATAGTGTTCAAAGTTTTCTTGAATCAAGAAAAGAGTCGAACAATAAGTTGAAGATTAAAATGGGCAAAGCAGTACATCGCACACCCTATTCCATGAGAATGGGCAGTGCGTCGCGGACCTTATTCCACCGAAGGCCAAATTGTCCTCCTATAAATAGGACCCTTGAACTTAACGTTAGACACCTTGGACGGCTTTGAAACTTGGAGAGGGGCTGGAAGATATTTCAATTAGAGGTTTTCTTCTTTTACTTTAGGTTATTTTATGGATTTTATGTTGTATTCATCCATGGTTATTACGATTATGTCCATGCGTGGCTAAAATACCTTTTTCTGAGGTTAAAGCCAAGAACATGAGTATTATTGCTTTGAATTGATTGCTTATCATATTTGATTGTTTATTTATCCTTATTATAACTATTTTAAGGATTCGTGACCCTTAGAATACACCCATTGTCATCTTTATGAACCTAGGAGGGGGAAAAGGAGGATAGAACGTAGGGATAAATAGAGCAAGGTTCTTATTCTTTTATAAACAAAGAAATTTGAATTAGCGTCTAGGATAAGGATATACCTAGAAGCCTTGTTTGGTTCACTTGAAGGATGACATCTTAATGCATCTAAATAGATTATTACATCCCCTCTCAATGATGTAGTAGTAATGTCCATTTAGGTAGAAGAGTAGAGGATCGGGAGACCATGATCATACTATAAACCCTGTGAATCAATAACCAAGATAAGTAATCTAACCAGTGAAGTTCAATAGCCTAGTATGAATGTTCGCAAAGTTTTAACCCTAGGTTTTCTCTTTATTGATTGTCCTAGCTCTTACTTTATTGCATTGTTTACTTTAATTTCCAATTTACAACCCACAAACTCTTTTGGTTATTTTCACGTCAGTTTAATCTCAATTGTGAACTAAAATTCGATAGTTGATTAACACTAGTCCCTGTGGGATCGATACTTGGCTTCTAAAGGGGCACTTTACTACTTGGTGAGACCACGCATATTTGCATGTGAATTTGGGCGCAACAAAGACTTAGCCCAATGACTTTCAAACAACAAGTCATGCCCCTCGAGCAAGGGTTAACACTACCACATTGTGTTTTGATTTATAAGATTTTCTACAAATCTTATCTTAGAGGCAAACTTAACACAAGACTTTCAAACAACAAGTTACGTCCCATGGACAAGAGTTGACACTACCACATTGTATTTTTAGCTATGAGATGTTCGATAGCTTTTACCTTAGAGACAAGAATTAGCTTAATGACTTTCAAACAAAAAGTTACATCCCACGGGCAAGAGTTGACACTACCATATTATGTCTTGATTTATAAGATGTTCTAGAACTCTTACCTTAAAGGCAAGTCTTAGCCCAAGGAATTTTAAATAACAGGTTACGCACTACTGGTAAGAGTTGACACTACCATATTGTGTTTTGATTTACGAGATATTCTATAACTCTTGTCTTCGAGGCAAGACTTAACCCAAGGATATTCAAACAACAAGTTACGCACCATGAACAAGAGTTGACACTACCACATTGTATCTTGATTTATGAGATGTTTTATAAGTCTTGCCTTTAAGGAAAGACTTAGCACAAGGAATTTCAAACAACAAGTTATGCCCCACGGACAAAAGTTGACACTACCATATTGTGTCTTGATTTATGAGATGCTCTATAACTATTGCATTAGAGGCAAGACTTAGTCCAAATCCAAAGACTTTCATATAACAAGTTATGCCCCATAACTACCACACTGTGTCTTGATTTATGAGATGTTCTATAACTCTTATGATTTAGGCAAGACTTACCCAAGGACTTTAAACAACAAGTTATACCCCATGGGCAAGAATTGACACTACCACATTGTATCTTGATTTATGAGATGTTCTATAACTTTGCCTTAGAGGCAAGATTTATTCCAAATGACTTTCAAACAATAAGTCATGCCCTTCAATTTACTTTGATGCTAAAGAAAGAAGAATCTCTTTTCGAATTATCCAACTTCTGTTCATTAGCAAAATATAATAGAAGGTGAGGGAACAAAACTAGTAGAAAAAAGAAAAAAATAAATATTGAGAAAACAAAAATAGAGAAGAAAAAAGTAATGGTTAAGTAAAAAACTATAAAAAAAAAATAAAAATTGAGAAAAATAAATATCAAAAGAAAAAGATAAAAATAAAGTTTGAGAAAAATCTTTAAAAAAATTGAAAAAGATAACAAAAAATGAAAGAAAAATACAGCTTGGGATTAATGAAAAACAAATAACGTTTGAGGTAAAAAATAAGAAGAAAAAAATTAAAATAAAGGTTGAAAATAAACTAAAATAGGAAAAAAATAAAATTAAGGAATAAAAAAAAGGAGAAAATAGAAGTTGAGAGATAAATGAGCATGAAAAATATAAAAATATTTGAAGTGTAGAGGGACAAAAATGTATTTGTACTATATATAAAAAAGAAAGGCTAGTTTTAAAATATTTTTCTTATGGGAAAAAAAATAAAGTCACCCACTATGGGGCCCATATCTTTCTCATTTTCTCTTCTTGTTTTTAAAAAAAAAATTTCAAACTTTATTTTTGTCTTTTTCTTCTGATATTTATTTTTCTCAATCTTTAATTTTTCTTCTTTTACTTCTTTTTATTCTTCTCTTTTTTTTTCTTATTTTACTTTTTTCTTCTCTTTTTTTATCTATTTTCTCAATCTTTATTTTTTTTTTTCTTTTTTTCTACTAGTTTTTATTTTTTCTTAACTTCTATTATATTTTGTTAATGAACATAAAGTTGGATAATTCAAAAAGAGAATCTTCTTTCCTTGAGATCATACTAAATTTAAAGGTGTAACTTTTTGAGTTGGAAGTCCTTTGTAATAAATCTTGCCTCTAAAGCGAAATTTATAGAATATATCATAAATTAAGACACAATATAGTAGTGTCAACTCTTGCCATTGGACGTAACTTATTATTTAAAGTCCTTGGGGTAAGTCTTGCCTCTAGGAAAAAGTTCTAGAGCATTTCTAAATCAAGACACAATATGGTAGTGTCAACTCTTGCCCATGGGACAAAACTTGTTGTTTGAAAGTCCTTGGGCTAAGTCTTGTCTCTAATGCAAAAGCTATAGAACGTCTCATAAATCAAGACACAATGTGGTAGTATCAACTCTTGTCCGTAGGGTGCAACTTTTTGTTTAAAGTCTTTGGGCTAAGTCTTGCCTATAAGTCAAGAGTTATAAAATATCTCATAAATCAAGACACAGTGTCGTAGTGTCAACTATTTTCTGTCAGGAGTAAGCTGTTGTTTGAAAGTCCTTGGGCTAAGTCTTGCATCTAATGCAAGAGTTATAAAATATATCATAAATCAAGACACAATCTGCTTTGGCTAAGTCTTGCCTCTAATTCAAGAGTTATAAAATATCTCATAAATCAAGATACAATATAGAACTAGTAGTGTCAGCTCTTATCTATGGGCGTAACTTATTATTTAAAAGTTCTTGGGCTAAGTCCTTCCTCTAAGACAAGAGTTATAGAACATCTTATAAATCTAGAAATAATGTGGTAGTGTCAACTCTTGCTCGTGGGGCGTAATTTGTTGTTTGAAAGTCCTTTGGTTAAGTTATACCTCTAAGGCAAGAGTTATAGAATAAATCATAAATCAAAACACAATGTGTTAGTATCAACTTTGTCCCATGGGCCGTAACATATTATTTGAAAGTCCTTGGACTAAGTCTTGCCTCTAAGGCAAGAGTTATAGAACATCTTATAAATTAAGACACAATGTGGTAATGCCAACTCTTACCCCTGACACATAACATATTGTTTGAAATTCCTTGGGCTAAGTCTTGCCTCTAAGCCAAGAGTTATAGAACATTTCATAAATCAAGACACAATGTGGTAGTGTCAACTCTTACCCCGTGGAGCATAACTTCTTGTTTGAAAGTCCTCGGTCTAAGTCTTGATTCTAAGACAAGATTTATAGACCATCTCATCAATAAAGACATAATATGATAGTGCCAACTCTTTCCCATGGAACGAGACTTGTTGTTTGAAGGTCTTTGGGCTAAGTTTTGCCTCTAAGGTAACAGTTATAGAGCATCTCATAAGTCCAAATATAATATAGTAGTGTCAACTCTTGTCATTATATGTAACTTGTTGTTTGAATGTCCTTGGTATAAGTCTTGCCTTCAAGGCAAGAGTTATAGAATATCTCATAAATTATGGCATAATATGGTAGTGTCAACTCTTACCCGTGGGACGCAACTTCTTGTTTAAAGGTCCTTGAAAAGTTTTGCCTCTAAGAAAAAAGTTATAGAACATCTCATAATTAAAATGATAATATGGCATCTCATAAATCAAGACACAGCGTGGTAGTGGCGATTCTTACTCATGAGGTGTAACTTGTTTGACAGAAATCAAAGAAAAGAACATAGAAAAAAAAAAAAGAAAAATAATAAAGTTGAGGATAATTTTTTTTTTAAATAAAAAAAGGAGATGAGAGGAAAATATGGGAAAAAATAAAGATATAAAAAAAAAAGAAATATAGAATAAAAAATAATATAAAATTAAAAAAGAGAAAAAAATTATTAAAAAAATTGAGAGGAGAAAAGAAAAAAGAAAGTAAAAATTGAGAATGACTTAAGAAAAAAATAAAGAGAAAAAACTAAAAATTAAAAAATTATTTAAAAATATGTGAAATATAGAAGGGCGAATAAATATTTATTTCATATAAAGAAAAAATGATTTTGTAGTATTTGTTTGTAAGATTAAAAAAAAATTGATTGAGTCATTTATATAGTTTATCAATGATATTAAAAGTTGAGAATGACTTAAGAAAAAAATAAAAAATAGAAATTAAAAAATTATTTTAAAATATGTGAAATATAGAAGGGCGAATAAATATTTATTTCATATAAAGAAAAAATAATTTTGTAGTATTTTTTTATAAGATTAAAAAAAATCGATTGAGTCATTTATATAATTTATCAATGATCTATATCTCTATATATAAAAGCAAAACTAAAACAAGACAAGATTCCATGTGGCAGCACAATAGAAAGCCACATGAAAGTTTTTAGGACAAGGTTATAAATATTGTAATAAAAATTATAATTAAAATATAAGATATTATATTTAAAAATATTAATTCTTTTTAAATTATCATTAGTTGAAATTAAGAACATAGGCTTATCCCTTTCAAATATAATTTAAAATATATTCATATATTAAATAAAATTATAATATATTAACCTAAATAATAATAATAATAATAATAACAACAACAACAACAACATTAGTATTAGTACACGTTAAACACACACCAAAAAAATTAGTACACGTAGTAGCACTACTTTTAATTTTTTAAAATATAGTAATATAGTATTATCATAACAACAACAGCAATAATAATAATAATAAACAATAATAGTAGTAGTAGCATTATTATTATTATTATTATTATTATTGTTATTATTATTATTATTGATAATAATAATAATAATAATAATAATAATAATAATAATAATAATAAAGAAACAATAGTAATAATATAATAATTAGAAGAAGCTACTTTATAATTTTAAAATAATAAATAACAATATTTTAATAAAATTTTTGAATTACAACATTAGAGATTTGCATATAAATGTATTAATATTTTTTTCAAGATTACCATTAGCTTGAAATTAGGGACGAAACATTGAAGAGTTCTAAATTAACTATTACTATTCATAAACTTTATGCCTTTCAAATAATAATAATAATAATAATAATAACAACAACAACAACAACAACAACGTATGATGATAATAATAGTGGTAGCAGTAGTATACATTTAACCAAAAAATGTAGCAGTACACATAGTAGTAGTAGCAGTGCTTTTAATTTTTAAAAAATGTATAATAATAATAATAATAATAATAATAATAATAATAATAATAATGATAATAATTAAAAAAAAAAGTAACAGTAATAGTAGTAGTACGTAATAGTTGTAGTAACAATTTAATCAAACTCTTATTATTGTTTAACTAATTCGATAAAATATTAGCTATTTTATTATTTTTGAATTTGAATTGGAAATAAAATATCTTCTCAACAATAAACTTAGAATTTTCAAAAAAAAAAAATTAGATTTTTTTTATAAAAAATATTAAATTTATTAATTAATAATGAATGTTACACGAGTTCTTGTTGCACAAAATGAATAAAATCATTAATATGAAAAGAGTTATTATTTTAATCAGACCACAAAAATTTAAAGATAAAGAATTATAATTCTGAATCTAAATAATAATAGTAGAGTATATTTGAATTTAAATAATAATAGTAGAGTATATTAGAATCTTGAATTTAAACTTAAGATAATCATGATATTTTTAAATCTTATCTTTATAACAAAGTCATATCATATTCAATTTTGAATTTTAATTTTAGTTTGCATGTATATCCAACTTTGTCATGATAATCATGATATTTTAAAATCTTATTTTTCTAACAAATTCATATCACATTCAATTTTGAATTTGAATTTTAGTTTGCATATATATATCCAACTTTGTGACCTCTTATATATATACACACACCTTGAGTGAGACACATATTAGTGTAAACTTTATTCTTCTCTTTTAGTTATTTATCATTTTCAAATTTCAATTTTATTTATATGAGAGAATATTCTATGATCATTTTATTCGCAGAGATATTGATTAGTCTTTCTTTTTACGTGTCTTAGTATTATTTTGTTGCATACATTGAATGTAATTAATATATTTTATTTATAGTAGTTTGTACAAAATTACTAATTACTAGCTCCCAATAAATTACAGATTGAAGTTGTTCAATTTCTGTCAAAGCTTTGTTTTCAATCTTCTGATCTATACATCAAGTAAGTCGTTAATATCCTATACAAAGTTAATGATTGATATGAACCGTCATTTAATTCCACACTAAGAAATTAAGGCAAGGGTTGTACCTTCAACTCCATCATCTACTGGGTCAAAAAGGTGTGGGTATCTTGTTCTCATGTCATCCTCTGATTCCCAAGTGGCTTCTTCAACTTTCTGATTTCTCCATAACACCTTAATTGAAACTATTTCTTTACTTCTCAACTTCCGGACCTGACGATCTAGGATTGCAATAGGTTCCTCTTCATATGATAAGGAGGTTGTCACCTTGATCTCTTCTACAGGCAACACCAAAGAATGGTTTCCAATGCATTTCTTCAACATGGATATGTGAAATACCGAATGGACAGAACCCAAACTGGCAGGCAATTCTAACTCATACGCAACACCACCTATTCTCCTCAAAATTTGATATGGTTCTATATAGCGAGGAATCAATTTACCTTTCTTCCCAAATCACATGACTCCCTTCATAGGAGAAACTTTTAGAAATACCCAATCACCAATCTCAAACTCTAAATCTCTTCTCCTAACATCGGCATAAGATTTCTGACGACTCTGAGCCATCTTAAGTCGTTCTCTGATGACTTTCACATCCTGCATTGCCTGATGAACAAGATCGGGCCCAAATATTTATATCTCACCTACTTCATACCATCCTATAGGAGACCTACATCTTCTCTCATACAGTGCCTCAAATGGTGCCATCTTAATATTGGAATGGAAACTGTTATTATACACGAACTCTATCAATGAAAAGTGCTCTACCCAACTACCTTTAAAATCAATCACACAGGCCCTCAATATGTCCTCAAGGGTCTGAATGGTGCGTTCGGCCTGCCCATCGGTCTGAGGGTGAAAAGCAATGCTTAGGTTCACTTGAGTACCTAATCCTTTCTGGAAAGATCTCCAAAACTGAGAAGAGAACTGTGTACCTGGATTGGATATGATGGACACAGGCGCACCATGCAAATGAACTATTTCTGCAATGAACAGCTTGGCATAATCCTCTCCCGAATAGTTAGTCCTGACAGGCAAAAAATGGGCTGACTTGGTCAGTCTATCTACAATCATCCAAATAGAATCATACTGGTTTCGGGACTTCGGGAGCCCTATAATGAAGTCCATATTAATCATCTCCCACTTCCACAAGGGCAAAGCTATCTCTTGGGAAGAACCACCTGGCCTCATGTGTTCTACTTTAACTTGTTGATAATTCAAATACTTGGAAACAAAGTTAGCCACATCACGTTTTATATTATTCCACCAATACAAAGATTTCAGATCTTAGTACATCTTAGTAGAGCCTGGGTGAACAACATACCTCGAAGTGTGAGCTTCGTCAAGGATTTCATTCCACAAATCATCCTTATTTGGTACACATAATCTACCCTGGTATCTCAAAATACCTTCACCACCGATCTCAAATGATATCACCTTCTGCTGGCCCACATCATTCTTAATTTACATAAAGATGGGATCTTCAACCTGCTTCTTTTTAACTTCTGCATAAAGGAAAGACGTAGCTATCCATGAACAACTATTCCCCCATCAGTCGCACTTCTAGATTTGCAAGCTGGTGGATATCTTTCATCATCTCTCTCTTCCCTTCCTCAACCTGAGAAAGACTGCCTATAGACAATCTACTGAGGGCGTCGGCTACCACATTTGCCTTACCCGGATGATAGTGAAGGCTCATGTCATAGTCTTTAAAAAGCTCCATCCAACGTCTTTGCCTGAGATTTAGTTCTTTCTGTGAGAAAACATACTGTAAACTCTTATGGTCAGTAAAAATATCAACATGCACCCCATAAAGATAATGCCTCCAAATTCTAAGTGCAAACACCACAGCTGTTAATTCCAAATCATGAGTGGGGTAGTCCCGCTCATGCACCTTTAACTGCCTAGATACATAAGCCACTACCTTTCCGTGCTGCATAAGTACACACCCAAGTCCCACATGGGACGTATCAGAATACACAACAAAACCCTTTGTACCTTTCGAAAGAGTCAAAACAGGAGTCGTAGTTAACTTGTCTTTCAACTTCTCAAAACTATTCTCACAAGAGTCGGACCATAAAAACTTCACCTTTTTCTGAGTCAACTTAGTAAGTAGAGCAGTTATAGAAGAGAAACTCTCTACAAACCTCCGGTAATACCCTGCCAAACCCAAGAAACTCCGAATATCGGTTGGAGTCGTGGGTCTGGGCTATTTTTTACTGCATCAATCTTTTGGGGATCAACCTTAATCCCTTAACTAGACACAATATGCCCCAAGAAAGCAATAACATTCAGCCAAAATTCACACTTGGAGAATTTCGCATACAACTTATGATCTTTGAGGGTCTGAAGAACAGTGTGGAGGTGATTGGCATGGTCCTCCTCACTTTTAGAGTAAACCAAGATGTCATCAATTAAAACTATGACAATAGTTCTAGGAACTGATGGAAGACCCTATTCATTAGGTCCATGAAAGTTGCAGGGGAGTTAGTCAACCCAAAGGACATGACTAAGAATTCATAATGACCATATCTGGTTCGGAAGGCTGTTTTAGGAATGTCTAACTCCCTAACTTTCAACTGATAATATCCCGAACGAAGGTCTATTTTTGAAAAATACTTAGCACCCTGAAGCTGATAAAAAAGGTAATTGATTCTAGGAAGAGGATATTTATTTTTCACTATGACCTTTTTCAACTGGCGGTAATCGATGCACATACTCAGGGAACCATTTTTTTTTACACGAAGAGTACAGTTGCACCCCAAGGAGAAATACTAGGTCTGATAAAACCCTTATCTAGGAGATCTGCTAGCTGTTCTTTCAACTCTTTTAACTTTGTAGGAGCCATTCTATATGGAGGAATAGAAATAGAATAGGTATCTGGCAATACATCAATGCCAAAATCTATCTCCCTATCAAGTGGAATTCCTGAGAGATAATCTGAAAAAACTTTTGGGAATTCATTTACTACTTGGAAAAACTGAAGGAGGAGACTTTCGGCGTTAGAATCTTTAACCCGAATAAGATGGTTCAAGCAACCCTAGGAAATAAGTTTATGGGATCTGAGATAAGATTTGAATTACCCTCTAGGTGCTAAGGAATGCCCATCCCACTCTATTGCTGGCTCATTCAGAAAAGAAAAGGTAACCTTTTGGGTCTTACAGTCTAGTATGACATAACACCAATGGAGACAGTCCATCCCTAGGATAGCATCAAAAGCAACCATATTAAGTTCTATGAGGTCTGCTACAGTATCCCTACTAAGAATAGACACAACACAATTTTTGTACAGCCTTCTAGCCACAATCGAATCTCCCACCAGAGTGGAAATAGAGAAAGGTTCAGCAATCACATCGGGTTCAAACCCAAAACTAATAGCCATATAAGGGGTCATATAAGATAAGGTAGACCTAGGATCAAGCAATACATATACCTCACAGGAAAAGATTTGTAATATACCAGTGACTACGTCTGGCGGGGCTTCCGCATCCTGGCGATTAGTCAGAGCATACAGCCAGTTGAGACCGCTCCCAGCAGCTGAATTGGTGCCCTTTTAAGGCAGTGATGGTGCAGAAGATTTTGCCTGAGACTTAGCTCCACCAATATTCTTCCTAGCAGAGGGACATTCTCTCTGGAAGTAGCCCGTCTGACCGCATAAATAACATACCAACGAGCCCAACTGACACCTTCTCGGGTGATGCCTACCACAAGTCTTACATCACGAATAAGGACGGTACTGTTGAGCCACACTATCTTACGACTGAGTATCCTGAGCTTTGGGTCCCTGGCTGGCCTGAAAACTCTGAGACCGTCTATCAACTGGAGGTCTGGGCGCTGGGGCACTAGCTGCAGATTGCGCCTTGCCCCAAAACTTCTTTTTTTGTATTTGTTACCCCAATTACCACCCTGCTGCTGATTGGGGTTCTGATCCACTGATCTGGCTCTCTTCGCCTGCCTGTCCTTCTCTCTGGACTCGGTTATCTTTTTCTTCTTCTCCCCAACCTGCTGCATGTGGACTGTCAGCCTAGCAAAATCCAATTCCCTGTTTAGCATCGCCCCTTGACATTCAAGCACCAGATCATCTGAAAGGCCGAAAAAAAACTTCCTCATTCGGGTCCTCATACTGCTCGTCATCTCAGGAGCATAACGGGCTAGCTGATTAAACTTTAAAGTATACTCCTGAACACTCATATTACCCTGCTTAAGGTTCATGAACTCCTCTGCTTTGGCTTCCCTCAACTCTAGAAGAAAGAACCGGTCAAGAAGAACTTCTACAAACTCTTTCAATATTGTGGGCTCAGCACTGTCACCCTTCCTCTCTTTCCACTCATTATACCATTGGTTGGCTATATCCTTTAGCTGGTATACCGATAGCTCAACACCTTCCACCTAATCCATATGCATCACTCTAAAAATCTTCTCTATTTCTTCTATAAACTCTTGCGGATCCTCTTCTACCTTAGCGCCAGTAAACTTAGGCAGGTTCATTCTCATGAACTGACCCACCCTAGTAGCTTCAGATGTAACAGGTGCAGACCCAACATCTTCTGATCGTTGAGCCTGATTAGCCACCAACTGTGTCAGCATATGAATAGATTGTCTAAATTCTGCATTCCAAATATCCCTCTGAGTAGTCGAGGGATGGTTAATATTAGTCCGAGGAGCCCTAGCTGGACTGGTTGGGACTGGAGGGACTCTCGGAGTAGGGGCAGGTTCTGGAGTATGAGCTCTGTTACGTGTCCTCATCCCATGAGTGGGATGGACTTCGTCCTCTTAAGCATTAACGTTGGTGCGACGGGGAGGCATAACTGGTTTTTCTGAAAAGTAAGAGATCATTGATTAGGGGACAAATTAGACTCTGAAGCACGAACTAAATCACAAAAAAGAGAAACATTCCTAAACGCCTAGTAGCCTCCTGTTTATAAGTGTGGCGAGCTACACACTCATAAATAAGACACTACCCGACTAGATTTCGCAGACACCCTGGGACTATGAACCATGTTTTGATACCAAGTTTGTCATGACCCAAACTAGGGCCTGGTCATAATGGACATCTCGAACCCTGAGGGCCTGAAATGTCCCTCTCTATCTGGTAAGCATGCACACATTCATATAAATAAAGAAGATGCAGAAACATAATCTGCTACGAAAACATGGTCAATTCTGAATTCAACATAAGTATGAAAATTGAAAATAAACTAAATCTAATAACATCTGACTCGGTCTACAAAATCTCTACTACAGGAAAATCTGAAAACTGTTTGAAAACTGGGACAAGGCCCCCAGTAGGCCAAAATGATAATAAGGGACATAATCTAAAAGACGGGCCTTCTGGAATAGAGAAAGCTCACCAAATAATCACTGCAACTATTTCTGACGAATCTACTGCCTTTCTGGACCCCTAGACTGAGCCCCAGAACTTGGAGGGAGGAGGGAGAGGGTCATTACATATGTACTGGTATGCAAAGAAATTCAAAATAAAGCTTATATGTAAATAAAATAGTTTGGGAAATAACTTTGTCAAAATATTATACATCAAGTGGCTTTCGAAACACATGGGCACATTTCTGAAAAACATGTAACCTGCCTGTCAATGCAAGTTCTGATCTGTATATTACTTCTGAGTTAGGTGGCACTCCTCTATAATTCTGATATTCCACGGGCGGTATAGAATCCGCCATTGACTTGTCGGGGAAGTCCCCAACCTAAGTGTGCCGCAAGGGTTGGAGTTCCTGAATCTGATACGCCACAGGGCTCTAGGCCAACGTAATAAATAAACCCAGATCGGCAAATCACAGTTTTGGGCGATGAGTTGTTTGATACTCACGCCTTCTTCGGGAAACTACCTAAACTCTCTTTATGCCCAATTTTATGTTGTTCTAAATCATGCATGTTTCTAGTTTCAACATCTGAAAAGTCTGATTCCAAACATGCATTAAATCTGTTTTGAATTATCATGGCATAATCTAAATTGGTGTCGTCACATCAAGACTTGGAAGTCCTATTTCTGAGTCATAATGCATCATGCATAATTCTTTCATTAAAACACAGTTTAGACCACCCAAACATGCAAACAATATAAAAGATTTCATGTTTCGAGAATACAGTCAAAACTATGCTGAGATTGTTCAAACATATGGTGGTCATGTGCTTTTGGCAAAATCATGCAATCTCTCATTATATGAATATTTTCAACATTTATCAATATGCACAACCCTCTCTTTCGAATTTAAAACCATAAATCAATTTGTAACATTAATCAAGATATTTCATATCATGCTTTTCAAGATACATTCAAAACAATCCATATAATAAGAAAATTGGGAAAATTATACCAAGAGAGGGATTTATGTGCGCCATGCTCTCAATTCATTCATAAATCATAAAACATATGCATACGTATATATAATTTCAAATCAATTTGGGGAAGGTCAAAAGACCAAACAATACCGTCAAGATTTCTAAAATATAAATGTATTCGTAAATCTGAAAACCCCTTTCTTAAAATCATAATTTCTATGCCCATGAGATTTTTAGGAAAATCCCGCGTACCTCAAAATAGGAAAACAATGGGTGTTTCTTGAAGCCTATGATTCGGGGATTTCGAATCTTCAATCGATTTTGAAAACCCACGGTTGAATCTTGAGTTTCTTGAAGTTCTTGTTTGAAGCTCTAGAGAGTATTCTTGATGATTTTGATGAAAGTAGGGTTAAGTTGCTCAAACATACCCTAAATCCTTTGTTTGGACGGTTTTAAAGGCTAGGAAAAAGTCAAAATTACCCTTAATGACTCCTAAACGAAACTAGAAATTTGAACTTAAAAACCCGATTTCGGGTTCCACCGCGACGCGCCACAATCGCGGTGGTCTACTAGAATTAGACGAGTGGAAAATTGAGTGCCTCCGCGATGCGCCACCATCGCGGAGCCCACTGGAATTTGACGATTGTCAATTTGACCCTCTCCGTGATGCGCTAGACACCAAAATGACGATGTTTACAAGTGGAACTTTAAATTATTCATAACTTCTTCACCGAGGGTCCGTTTTTGACGAATCTTATATCGTTGGAAAGCTAATTCAGTCATCTACATAATGAAAGGTTGAAATCTAGGAAATTCCACATGAAAATTAATTTAGATCATTCTAAAAGCTAATGCTTAGACTTTCCAAGGACGGAATTTAGCTAAGAAGACATCGGGGTGTTACATTGAATAAGCAAGTGAATGTTCTGGAAAGAAGAAAATGTATACTTTGGGCCATTTACTACTTACTATACTTTCCTATTTAATTTTTATATTCTTATATAGAAATAAAAATAAAAAAGTATAGAAAAACTAAAATACTCTTTTATTTTGGGCCTATTTTAGGTTTGGGCTTTTTATCTTCAAATTTATTTTCATATATAAAAATTTAAATTTTAATAAACTATTCCCTATAATTTTTACTCCCTGTTTCTCAATTTATATGAAATATTTTAAATAGATATACATTTTAAATATATACAAAGACTTTTAAAATTTATGATATAAATAATTATACATACGTGTGTAGCTATAAATTATTTTTTTGGTGGATGGAATTATCATTTTATAGTTATTTACACTTAATATATAAATATGTTATTTTTTTGGTGACTTACTAAAAAGAAAAGTATGTTATATAAATCGAAATAAAGATAGTTCAATATTATAGGTTAAAATTTAATTTTATATAAAAAATGAAAATTAAATTTCTGAGCATGTCGGATGAAGGTACTATAAATATACAAAATTATTAAAACAAAATTATACAAATCATGTTCAAATACATTTCGATAAAAATATTGATTTTGAAAATTTTACTTTTAGAGTACATCTACAGTAATTAAGATACATCTTCCCATTGAGTTATTCGTCCAAAAAGTATAAACTATTTATAATGTTTGTTGAAAATAAAAGTATTAAAAATTAATATTGTATACCATACAAAATGTTACGATATATTAAGAATGAACCAAAATAAGATTGAGAATAAAATATTATAGATAATTGATTTAAAAAACCGATAAGTAAATAATAATATAATTATCTTTTTATTATTTGCACATCAACAATATATGAAAAGAGAGGGCTCATTGAGAAATAATGTCAATGTTTGATTTTTTTTTTAAATGTAATATGATAACTTAAACAAGATATTACTATATAAAAATATTAAAAATAATATTTTAATATTATCCGTGTATCGTGCGAGCGAGTATGTATACTAGTATATCTATACTAAAGTCGATTAAATATAAATTTACACGGACAAATCCTATATGAGAGTTAAAACACTCCTAATAAAGGGGAATTGAACTGGAGACATGGTTAAGGACCGATAATTCCACCACAAGCCTGGTAGGTCTTATCAAACAAACTTGTTCCGATGGCCATTTTCAGTCCGTCTTGTTCTTCTACTTCCCCATTTGTCTCCTCCAAAAATTCGCCGTTACCTAACATCAATTCGTTCCGTTCTCACCGCCGTAATTTTCCCCGAGTTCGGTTCACTCTCAGAGTTAAAGCCGCCATGAGTGTCGAGTCTCCATCGTCTTCCGCTACCGACCGCGGTGATGACTCGCCGAAGGTTTTACTTGAAGTGAAAGACCTCTCTGCTGTCATAGCCGAGTCAAAGCAACAAATTCTCAAAGGCGTTAACCTCACTGTCCGCCAAGGCGAGGTATTCAATCCAATTACATATATTTGATGATTCTACGTAAGTTGTAGTAGCTATGTTTGATAAATTTACCCTATTTTGTTTTAGCTTATTGCATAATTGTACCCAAGTTTTTGCTATATTTGGTAATTCTATTGCAGTTCTAGCTATATTTGATAATATCACCAGAAGATTTCAGAGGTATTTCATAGTTCTACCGAAGTCTTTAGGTTCATTCGATAGTTTTACTGAAGCTATTAAGTAAATAAAGGGAATCCTGGTGCACTAAAGCTTCTGCTATGCACAGGTTCCGGGGAAGGGCCCGACTAAGAGTTTATTGTACACAGCCTTACCTTGCATTTCTGTCAGAGGCTGTTTCTAAGGTTTTAACCCATGACCTCCTATTCACATGGCAACAACCTTACTAGTTACTCTAAGTCTCCCCTTCACTGAAGCTATTAAGTATTTTTGAATTTTGAATTAGAATGAATATATTTTCTTGTATTTTCTTTTTTTGCTAATTCAATATAGTGATTTTTGTTGGTCTTTCTCGGTAACTTAGAAAACTGGGAGGAAACTTGTGTATATCTAAGAAATTGGTATTACTGGATAAATGGTTAAATGTACTAGAGATTAACAAGAATTTTCTTCGTTTTTCTTATTCAATTTTCTTCAAAGTATATATAGTTGGAGAAATTAGTAGTAACTGGGTAAAAGGTTAATTGAACAGTATAAAAAATAATTTCTCTTCTTTTTCTTCTTCAATTTTTTTTAGTTTTTGTTATTTTCCAATGAGATGTAGTCTTATCCATTCCTTTTGTCACAGGCTTAAACAGGTTAGAATTGTCCAAGTTCTGACTTTGCTGTTATATTGAAACAGGTACACGCTGTAATGGGTAAGAATGGTTCTGGAAAGAGCACCTTTGCCAAGGTTAGTGCTTTTTTGTTGTTTTCCCCCGATCTGCCACTTCGGGAATATTATTATTGATTAGGGTAATTGACCTTGGTTCTTGGATGATGTTATTTGTGCATACACCTTTTTCTTGGCTGTTCTATTTTTCTTTGTTCCCTGATGTTTTATAACAAAAGATACATTCCTTTTTGTTCTTTTGAATGATCTCTTTGGTTGGCACTAGCATCACCTCGTTTTGTTTTTCTTGCATTTTAGTAGGCATTTGGACGTTTGGTTGAAGTTAGAAAAAAAAAACAAGTGTTTGAAGTTCAAGTTGAAAAGGTGTATTTTGGAAGTTAATTGTATTAGGACATGAGTTTCTGTTGGAATAAATTGAAAACTTGTGAGTGAACCATTATTTCACCTGAAATATCCTCAAATTAATTTTTTAGCTTTACTTTCTCTTCTATCTCCACTAGATGGTAATAGCCCCTACGAGCACGGGCCCAACGTCTGCTGATGTGAAATTGTATTTTTGAGTGTAGTTTTATGTTTGTTGTAACTAATGTAAAGCCAGATGAATAATCATTGCACAGCAAAAGCATAGTTTTATTTACATGGCATGTTGTATGAATGTGAGAAGACCCATTCTTACATTAATATAGTATTTACATATGGATGGGGTTACATCCATATGTAACCCAAGACTCAGGTTAGGACTGGGGGTGGGGACTAGGAGCACTTTCCTGTCTTGATGGGGTTCCATTAAGTATCGACTCTTAGTCCGTTTTTTTTTGCCGTGGTGATGGATGTTTTGACGCGGCACATTCAGGATGAGGTGCCTTATTATTTGCACTTTGCCGATGATGTAGTCTTGATTGATGAGACTCGTAGTGGAGTTAATGCTAAGTTGGAGGTTTGGAGGCAAACTCTTGAGTCTAAAGGGTTTAGGTTGAGTGTCCAAGACGGAACATTTGGAGTGTACGTTCATCGAGGAGTCTCATGAGTCCGATGTGGTTGTTAAGCTTGACACTCATTATATCTGTAAGAGAGATAGTTTCAAGTATCTGGGGTCGATGATTCAGGAGAATGGAGAAATTGACGAGGATGCCACTCATCGGATCGGGGTAGGGTGGATGAAATGGAGGATCGCCTACGGTATCTTGTGTGACAAAAAGGTACCTCCCAAACTTAAAGGAAAGTTCTACAGAGTGGTGGTTAGACCGACTTTGTTGTATGAGGCGGAGTGTTGGCCTGTTAAGAAGACCCACATCCAGAAGATGAAGGAGACAAGGTGAGAATGCTTAGGTGGTTGAGTGAGTATACTAGAAAAGATAGGATTAGAAATGAGGTTATTCGGGATAAGGTGAGAGTGGCTTTGGTGGAAGCCAAGATGAGGGAAGCAAGGTTGAAATGGTTTGGTCATGTGATGCGGAGGAGCACGGATGCCCCAGTTCGGAGGTGTGAGAGGTTGGCTAGGGATGGTTTCAAGCGAGGTAGAGGTAGACCGAAGAAATATTGGAGGGAGGCGATTAGATATGACATGGAGCAGTTTCAGCTTACCGAGGACATGACCTTGGATAGGAAGTTGTGGAGGAGGCGAATTAGGGTAGAAGGTTAGTCAGAGTTAGGATGTTGTATGTTTTGGTGTATACTTGGAGTATCTTGCTTTTGGTATTATTGTATGTGTTAATTTCAATTGTATCTTGTTCTATTATTATTCCTTATCTTATCTTAGATTGCTATATTTTAAGCCAGGGGTCTATCGGAAACAACCTCTCTATCTCACAATTGAAGTTGTGGTATGGACTGCATATACTTACCCTCCCAAACCCCACTTGGTGGGAAAGACTGGGTATGTTGTTGTTATTGTACATATGGATGGAAGCGGGCATTGGCAAAAGCCGATACAAGAACACAATCACCCACTACATTGTTGGTAGCAATCTTGTACTTGGCATGTCTCGTTATAGCTATGTTGTTGCGGTGCTTGACAAAGTACCTGCGGAAATTTTCAGTGGTGGGCTTCTTGTCAAATGGAAGTGTGTAAGAGTAGTAGAGAGAATAGTAACAGTTGAGTTGGGTTAGTAGTCCGACATAACTCTTTAAAGCATCTTCAGTCACATGTTTCCCTGGTTTTTCTTCAATCTGACTTCTAAAAATGGAAGTCAGAAACTTATCTACTAAAATATATTATAGTAATGACAGAACAATTTATTTTAAATCAATGAGATAACGGTAATACATTTTTTGATAATCTTCACTATAATCACGTTCTAGATCATAAAAACTATAAGTAGCTAACAAAATGCTTAATTTTTTTTTTTTTTTTAAGTTATTAGAAAATTCACCAGAGAATTCTGGTTGAATGTGTCAAATATAATCAATATATACTAAGGGGTTCTAAAGACATGACTAAATGATCAAGCTCTGAGCTATATTCAGGAAAACAACTAAGATGCATACTATACCCAAGCTGTGAATACAGAGGTCAAACTTCAAAGAGTATCTAATCATATCACTATGCCAAAGAAGTCGAGAAAGACAATAGTCATCGGAGTTAGCAGTAAGACAACTTCCAAAGTGATGAGAAGAACAAGAAAGAGCAGGACTTAGAAGCTTTCAAGTTAGATGAAGCAAAGGACTTAATAGTTCTCTAAGTTGGTAGAACAGAACCAATTAGGGTCATACCCATGTAAGAAGTATGCTGTATTATTTTTATTACAGCTTGCACATTTTTGGGGTAACTGAATCAATAATTAATTAATGGATATGGAAATAAAGAGACCCACAATCTTCCAGATTGCCCTAGAAATTTGGAAAAGAAAGAATTATCAGCACTTCCTACAGGCTATGCACACCTGAATATTTGAGGATTCTATTAAAAATATCCCTTCATTGAGTGGAAATCAATGAACTCGTTTTAGCTAACCATTAATAAATCCTAAATACGAATGATGGCCTTAATTAAGAGAATGTAGCGGGCAGTGCATGAATATCTACAAAGATGAATCAAAGTACTTGGTCGATAGTGAGTTAATTCTATAACTATTTGTAGTTTCAGATGTGAAAATTATAGAACAGCATGAGATGTGAATCATCTATGTGCAGGCTCATTCAATCAAACATAGATACCAGGCACCTTGAGAGAAACCTGCTATGTATATCACTTCAGCCATTCATAAACTCAAGTATTAGAAGGTAATATTTGCCTCTAAATAGATGTATGACCAGAAGCAGATCTAAGATCTAAATGCTAGTGAGCTATAGACTTAATTTAGAGGAGATATGAGACAGTAGCTTCGAACTCTCCTTACCCGTCCCCAGATGTCAAGTAAATTGCAGCCTCTACGCATTTCAGGGAGAAACAGTTAGCACTGGATTTTTAAATCTGTTTGCACTTAGTTGTCACCGGAATTTCAAACAAATTACAATAATTAACACTCACATTAGCTTTTCTGGCAAATTACAACATTGATTCTCAGACTATGCCTCTTGGCGTGTAAATACTAGATTAGATAAATACTAAATAACTAACCTGAATAATACTTGTATCCATCAAAGTAAACAATCAACAGAGAAAGCTACAGTTGGGTGATACACTGAAGGTAATTCTAGCAAAATGAGATGATTCTGTAAAGGACACCTAAATTAGTACTCGCTATTTAGTAGATAGAAGCCACGTATAAATCAACAGCTGTTACCTTGCACAAAATTGAGGTTTCGGCATAGGATGAGCATTTGTTTGCCCGCATAATCGAGCTTGATGTGAATACCAAAAGTAATTCGCTTCTCCAAGTCGAAGTAAATGGAGGAAAAATTAATTATTACTTCTCCTGAATTAAGAGTTAGGAAGGGAAGAATAGAGAAAATTCTACATTTTACGAAGGGATAATAGAGAAAACTCACCAGAATTGAAAAACAACGATGAATTGAAACCAAATGGAGATGAAGAGCAAAAAGAAACAAGACGATGACTGAGCAGCTTCGATGACCGAGAGGCTAGAGAGAAATGAGAATAGAGAAATTTCCAGATTCTCTGTTGCGGTGGCTCTTCAATTTTAGGATAAATTACACGTTGCAATTTGGTCTCATTAAAAGTCTAGAATACCCCCAGACAAAAGCAAAATGTCTTTAAGCAGACATGTTGATACCACTATATACTGGCTCTTCTATAATAGTAGAAATATGTCTTCTTGCTAACTTTCCTGCCGCCATGATTGCCATTTGCAATGAAATGTTGTTCCTTGATTAAAGCTTTTTTATTACCTGAATTGTTTCAGGTTCTTGTTGGGCATCCAGATTATGAAATTACAGGAGGCAGTGTGTCATTCAAAGGCGAGAATCTACTTGAGATGGAACCTGAGGAAAGATCACTTGCTGGTCTTTTTATGAGCTTCCAGTCCCCAGTTGCCATACCTGGAGTAAGCAATATTGACTTTCTGAATATGGCGTATAATGCTCAAAGGAGGAAACTTGGACTGCCAGAGCTGGGACCAATTGAGGTATCTACATATGCTACCTTCATATTGTATGAATATTAGCGTGTACCATAGGGAATTTTATGCCTTGTTTCTCACCTAGAAGAGGCAGATAGGTACTTCCAATCTTGGATAATTCTCATGTGCAGTTTTACGGGTACATTGCCCTGAAGCTTGAACTTGTCAACATGAAGATAGACTTCTTGAACAGAAATGTAAATGAAGGATTCAGTGGTGGAGAAAGGAAGCGCAATGAGATTCTGCAACTAGCGGTATTCCATGCTCCCTATCTTTCCATCTCCAATCATGACCATGATATCCATGTTTATGTTTCAAAGTTGCTATTTAATGAGTATCCAATATCCATGTTTATGTTTCAAAGTTGCTATTTAATGAGTATCCAATATGATCAAGGGTCTATTGTAACCAATTTTTAAGTAACTGTACGATTATGACTTCTTTAATATACTGTTCAAGTTGGTCTTCACTTTTCATACCAGATAATTGAAATTATATAACTTTGTAATTCAGTTTTATATCAAAGGAAGAGATGGTTTCTGTTCATAACTATAATAAGCATTGTGACTGAAAGTCAAAGTGTCAGAGCTCTCTAAAGTTTCTTGTTTGCTACAGGTTCTAGGGGCTGACTTGGCAATATTGGATGAGATCGATTCTGGTTTAGATGTCGACGCACTTCGAGACGTAGCAAAGGCAGTAAATGGACTTCTATCGCCAAAGAATTCAGTGTTGATGATTACTCATTACTTACGATTATTAGAATTCATCACGCCGACCTATATCCATATCATGGTAAGCAAGTGGATACTCAACAAAGAGGAACGACAAAGAAGCAGTTTGACCGCTAGATTTTCCAAATAGAATTTGTTTCTTCATATTATCTGCATTCTCTAATCTTGCTCACTTAGGTAGCTTCAACGGTACACTAAGGACCTTGCTGTATTATGATGCTCATCTGTATGTTTTATTATATAGATAAGCTGCAGAAGATATTCATCTTCTTTTAAGTTTTCCCAGTGTTGGTACGGTTCTGATGGTACTCATGGTAAGTGATATGTTTGGATTGAGTGTTAGGGTCTTCATTGCTTGGTTAATCACGGTTCGACTTTTGTTTGCTTTGTCTTTTTCCCTTGTCGTTACTCAATAGTAAATGGTGCCCAAGAACATCAAATCCCTATATGGATTAGTTTTTGTGTTATACGTGTATTTTAGCTCTACCTTTTCATTAGTTTAGTTGTCACTAATTAATATCTGATTTCCATTTCCAGGAGAACGGGAGAATCGTGAAGACTGGAGACATATCAATAGCTAAAGTTCTGGAGAAAGAAGGCTACAAAGCAATTTCTGGCGCATGAAGGCCTGCCCTCCATGATGATGAAATTTCTGGTTCGCCTCATCAGCTACTAGAGGAAATATTTTTACTGCTCCAACGGTATTTAAGAAAGTGGTAATAGTGATGCTTCCACTTTTTTCATCAATATCAAATGACTCAAAATGTCGAAGCGCAGTTGTCTCAAGATGCAAGAGTTAAGGAACTGAGGATAAACTATGTCCCCTGACGTGGGCCGAGAGGGGAATTTTGATGACATGGGATTGAGTCATGTATTCTATCCATCTTTTTTCTTTTTCTTTCTAAGTCATAGATTAGTTTGTGTTGGGAATCTTTGTAGCCTAGTAGATTAGTTTGTGTTGGCTATCTAAACTTTCACCTTCTTGTGAAGGTTCAATTCCGTGGTTGTAACCTACTCCTTCATTCCCTTCCTCCAAGCCCAGTTTTCTTTTCCTTTTTTCCTTTTTTAATAAAAAAAGGTCTGGTCTTCTTTCTGGAAAAAGCCTGATATCTATCTGAGTGCCAATGCTGTGAGCGACATTTTACCTCTTAATTCTATCAGGACCAATTGCTTTCTTAGTTCCTGAGTTATTTGGTTGTATTGATAGTCGACGTTCATTTGATCACCATTCTAGGCATATATGTTTTTTGCCTAGGGAGACCAGATTTCTTTAATTTATCAACTCTTTAACATAAAGTACAAGTAGTAAAATGTCTTTTTCCAATACGAAAAATGTTATTATGACGTGGTTTAATAAATTAATGATCGTTATCTTAATTGTTAATGGAGGAATCGATACCATAAATTAAGACGTTGGATATTAGAACAAATTGCTTCGTTGGAATCTACTTCTCCGGAGGTAGTGGTATGGACTATATATATTTAACCCTTTCCAAACCCCACTATATGGGAATATACTAGGTTTGTTGTTACTGCTTTGTTGGAATTCAGAATAATCAAACTGTGTTGTGAAATATAAATTACGAATAACAAGAATAAATAGAGAGAGAAGACAAAACATCTCTATTTATAGGGGAAAATACTCCTAGTTTCTCTCTAAAAGATAGATATTTCATATCCTAATAGATATCAATTAGATGTTATCTATATTTTTTATAGACATTCACTATAATGTAAATATATTATAACAGTCCCGTTGAATGTCTAACCGATAGATAATGTGTCTCATTTACCTTACTAGAAAAAATCCAGTGGAGAAAAATATCTAGTGAAGGAAAAATAGAACACATTTCTAATAGTACATATTTCGTCTGTTTCATTAAAAACCTTACAAGGAAAACCCAGTGGGACAAAACCTTGAATGGGAAAAAGAGTACAACACGTATTTTCTCCCCCTGCCGAGAACATCAATGAACCTTTGCATCCCGATCTTGTGCACCATCTTCTTGAAAGTTGTAGAAGGAAGAGACTTGGTGAATAAATCAGCCACATTGCCACTTGAATGAATTTGTTGCACGTTAATATCACCATTCTTTTGTAGCTTATATGTATAGAAAGACTTTGATGAAGTGTGCTTCGTTCTATCTCCTTTTATGAATTCTCCATTAAGATGTGTTATGCATACTGCATTATCTTCATATAAAATTATGGGTACTTTGTCACATTTCAAACCACATTTTTCTCAAATGAGATGTATTATGGACCTTAACTACACACACTCTTGCCCTGCTTCATGAATAACTATTATCTCAGCATAGTTCGATGAGGTGGCTAGATAGACTGCTTTGTATATCTCCAAGATATGACAGTATCCTCACATGTGAACACATAACCTAATTAAGATCAAGCTTTATATGGGTCAGATCAGTACCCAACATTAGCATAGCCCAATAAGATCGGGACTGAAAGCTTTAGAATAAAATAAGCTCATATCTTTTATCCCATTTTGATATCTCCTAGTAGGAGCAGAAATACCCTTGCCAACAAATTGACTGAAAAGGCTATATCAGGCCTTGTAGTATTTGCAAGATACATTAGTGCACCACTTGCACTAAGATATGATACTTTATAACCAATCAAATTTGGTATATTTCTCATTTCAGCAAATAATTTATTGCTTTTGAAAACTCTCCAAGAGTTTCAATAATTTTCAAGTTATAAGCTTTATACAATATAAGGATTCTAAATAAGTTTTCCAGAAATTTTTATATGCTTTAAACATTTTGAATTCTTAGAAAATTTTCATTTAAATTTTGTCAAGTGACAATATTCAACATTTCATATGTGACATCTTCAAGTGTCTGGACTGCAAATCAAATAACTGTTATGCTTACCAAAATGCATCCTTTCATGTCACTTGATAAATATTTCTACGTCAACGTGCTTAAATAAACGTAGAATTCAGATTCTTATAATCTTCCACAATATTGTGCCAATATTGTATCAAGGATATCGTTGATTATTTCTCATTTTATATCGATTCACAATGTGACATAACAGTTTAAGATCTCATCACTTTATTATTTTCAGGTACCTGAACCTCTCATAAGATTTCATGAAGTGTTATGTCATAGGCTCTTCAAGAGCATATTGCCTTTTTATTATGATTATTTGCTCCTTATCCTTTTAAAGGATTATTTCATTTGGAATCGATTGGTCTACTATGCTTCACGCATGCATAGACTTTGTCCTTTAGAGACACAAAATAGGAGCACTTGCATCTTAATATGAGATGCTTTCGACATTTGACTTGAATTATTTTTGAATGAGGATCTGATAACTGCTTATAATCTCCCCCTTATGTTAGGAAAACTAACGTACATCCTCCATCTTCTTTGAGGAATCCATCTTTGTGCATCATGGTATATTCACTAATCGTATACCGCACATAAAAAATATTAGATGGAATAGTTGGTTCCTGACCTTGAACCAATTGAGAGGGAGGAAATAATCATAATTTATTAGTCTAATGCATACAAGTGCTATTGTATGCAACATATCATATTTCAGATCAATACATGAAGTTTTGTTCTCATTAGAAATGGTTCAGCTATTTATCGAAGGCATTTAATATCAAATCATTACCATCAAGATGAATTGTCTTGTTTACATAATTTGAAAGTTATGTTCTTAACTCAATTTATATAGAGCAAGTAGCTTTATGAATGCCAAACTACAGGTTGACTATAAACGTACAAGTGATCACATGACTGGTGAACGGGCCCGTATTCACCTTTTATACTTTTCAGATTTTGAGGGTTCAAATCCCAACATTAGTTGGTCTAACCAACTTGTCATGAGAACAGGCAACATAGATAATTTTTTGAAGAATCTTCTAGTTCTTCAATGCATGTCTAATACTCAATATGCATATTTTTGAGATGTCACAATTGTTCATATCAACTTATGAACTCATTTATAGTAGTAAACACAAGTTTACCATGACATGTATTCTTTTTTTTTTTCTTTAGTAAATTTCAGATTTACTATTAGATGAATAATTTCAAATTTACTATTTTAGAAGTATATTTCAAAATAACTCTTCTCAATTATTCTGTCTCTTTCGTATGTGAATTGTGATATCATCACAATCAAGTGTACGTTTGCATTAATAAGCTTCTTATTCACCAAGAATAAAATATAGTCGTGCCTTAAGCCTATCAAATTCTGATAGGTTATAACCTCTTTCATGATTTTGATACTTTGGAAGCACATCAAGACATACATATCTTTCAAAGTATATTTGCTATTACATGCACTTCAAGAATGGAGCAAATTGTCATCTTTCAGACTTATCATATATTGCTAGCATATTCATTTCATGGAATAGAGCATATTCAATGGACAAGTTCATGACTTTTCATTAAAAAATATATTATTTTGCCATAGCCATTATAATATTATCAATATGGTGCATTGAGATTCAAACTCAATATCTTATTTATACAAAGGTGTCTTAGGCATAAATTCATATTGAGACCTGAACTCAATATCTCATCATGATGATGCATTGGGAATTTAATCGATGACTTAATGCGATTACTGCATTACTTAGAGATTTCTCCCTTTTTTCCTATAAGTATCTTTGTTTATAATCGCCGTCAGTCGATGAAATAGATCCACTTACGGTGGTCAACTTTACTTTATTATCTAAGTAAATATATCCACTATGCCGAATAACAAGCAAAATTATTGCTTCTGTATACTAGCACCAAATCTGTCAAGTAATAATTAAAATACTAAATCAAGAATAAAGTAAAAGATTCTCAGTACTTACCTGACATAGCCAACCTCATTCACTTTTTCTCATAAATTATTTTTCTTATTCAATATAAATACCTTATAAAGAATTGTAAAAACATATACTTAATTGCATCACTTGATTTCTATAATGCATGGATGGCACTGTCACTTAAGGGTATTCGTATTTATGTGAATTTCAATAAAATATTATGGACTCGTGCTGATAGCGTGTTATGAAATATAAATTAAGAATAACAAGAATAAATAGAGAGAGAAGAGACTTTTTATTTCTCTTGAGGGATGAGAGATCATAAGATTGAGGATACATTGAACAAAATCCCTCTATTTATAGGGAAAAATACTCCTAGTTTTTCTCTAAAAGATAAATATTTCATATCCTAGTAGATATCAACTAAATCTTGATAGATCTTATTGATAGATCTTATCTATATTCTTGATAAAAATTCACTATAATGTAAATAAATTTATAACAAATTGAAATTTGTTAATCAATTAAGGACCAAATCCACTTTTATGAGTGATGTTTGTTAAAAAATATATTTTATTCTATTCTATTATGTTGACAGTTTCTAAAATGTTTTATTGCGACATCAAAATTACTGAATGATTTAAATGTTTGACTCTACAAAAATAGAGAATTTTATGATAACATTAACTTTAAAATAATCACATTAGAATTGGCTAAAAACGTGTTGAGTTCAAAATCAATAGAGCATCATGCGAAAGTTAATAGTTTGTAAATTATGGAGATGATAAATTAGATGACAAAAAAAAAAATATATTAAAAACATATTATTGATATTGTTTGGTTAAATGACCTACACATTAACAACTAATATTGAAAAACATACAATCTATTGGGAGAAATTTCCTCCTAAACAAAACTCTTTTAAAAGACTGTATAGTGGATACTATTGTGCTATGATATGAAAAGTGATTATTATCAATTTGTATAGTTACAAAATTTTTCCTCCAACCGGGAAATAAATCAAATATGAAATTTTTTTATATTTTTCTTTAGGAAAAATAAAAGTAATTATAATATTACTTTTATTTTTGTTCTAAAAAAAGTAAAACTTAAATTTGATAAGAAGAAAGGAAAACTATCTTAACAAATCTCTCATTTTTAGCTTGATTTTCATGACAAAACTTGAACTATCTTCTTCATGTTACGTGCATGATTTTTGTTCTTTACACAATCTTCATCATTGTTGCTGACATGTTTAAAAATGGAGCCCTAGCGGGTTAAAAATTATTGGAGCCCTTTCAGGTTGAAAATATTAGAGTCCTTTTGGATTAAAAATGAACCATTTGCAGGTGCCATTTGTAAGGTTAAAAAAGAGTCCTTCATAGGGTTAAAAGTAAGCCCTTTACAGGGTTATAAGTATTTTTATTTTTAAATATATAGCAACAAAATTATTGAAAATATGATTGAAAGATATCTCCGCATGTAGTATTTGAACTCTTTTTCTTTGACAAAAAATCTTCACTATCACCAAGTTGGTTGCAGCTTGATCTTGACATGTCTTTAATCTGAACCGTCAGATCTAATACCACATGTTGGGTTCAAAATCGATAGAACATCATGTAGAAGATAATAGTTTGCAAACCATGAAAATGATAAATCAGATGACAAAGAGAAAACAGATTAAAAAATATATTATTGATATTGTTTGGTCAATGTTTTTTTTTCTTACTACAAATACATATTATTAATATGGTTTAGTCAAACGACCTACATATTAAAAACTAGTATTTAAAATCATAAAGTTTATTGGTAGAAATCTTCCCCTAAACAAGATTCTTTTAAAGGACTACATTGTGAATACTATTGTGTTATGATATGAGAAGAGGAGATCATCAATTGATAGAGTTATAAAACTTTTCTTCTAAGTAAGAAATAAATAAAATATGAAAAAGTTCTATATTATGGTATTACTTTTATTTTCTTTCCAAGAAAAGTAAAACTTAAATTTGTTAAGAGAATTAGGATAAAAACCCGAACATAACGTTGTATCAAATGAAAACTCTTACTAGATAGAAAGAAACATGAATGCATTTTTTCTTTTTTTCCTTCTAATTTATCAATCCAAACAACAACAATATATCTATTATAAAATATAAAGTAAGAACAAGAAAAATGGAAAAAAGAAAGAATATTTCTTATTTCAGTTAAGGAGTGATTTACAATAAAGAGAGTCTTTCTATTTATAGGAAATGTCTCCTAATTCTTATCCAAAAAAATAAAAGACATATATCTTGATAGACATTCTCTAAATATTGATAAATATTGACTAGATCTTTGATAGACATTAATAATAAAATGATAAACATCAATATCATTTATAACACTCCACCTTGAATATCTAATAGATAATGTACCTCATTAAAATCTTGCTAGAAAAAAAAACTTAAATACAAAAAACTTTAGTGAAGAAAAAAGAATACATACCTCTAATAATATGTATATAGGTTTCCTCATGAAAACCTTATAAGGAAATTTAGAGGGACAAAACCTTGTAAGGAAAAAAGAGTACAACATATATTAACTCCTCCTAATGAGAACATCCTTGAATCTTTGCATTCCCAATCTTGTGCTCCATCTTCTTGAAGGTTGCAATTGATAGAGACTTGGTGAATAAATCAGCCATATTGTCACTTGAACAAATTGTTGTACGTTGATATCACCATTCTTTTGTTGGTGAAATGTGTAGAAAATTTTTGGTGAAATGTGTTTCGTTCTATCTCTTTTTATGAACCTTTATGAACCTCCCTCGAGTTGCGCTATGCATGCTGCATTATCTTCATATAAAATAATAGGTATTTTGTCATATTTCAAACCAGATTTTTCTTGAATAAGATGTATCATGAAACTCAACCACATGCATTCTATGCTTGCTTCATGAATAGCTATTATCTCTACATGATTTGATGAAGTGACTACATGTCACGATCCAAAAATCGAGGGTCATGACGACACTTATCATGGAAAGCCTTGACAAGTAAGCCTATCATCTAAATTGATATAAAAGGAGAAAAAAATACTAAAAAATCAAGGCAAGACTTCTAGAGAGAAGCCTAAACACACAAACATGACAAAAATTTAATCAATGATACCAAAATAAATCCCAAAACCTGGTGTCACAATGTAAGAACTACTAAATACATCTCGCTTGTCAAAGATAAAATAGTAGTCCAAAAAGGATAAAAAATATGTCTCCTAATACTAAATAAGACATAAAATAGACAGGAAGAGGTAGTAGGCCAACCCTTAAAGCATAGGACGTCTACTACCTTGAATATACTTCAAATGCCACCTGAACCATCTATTTGTGCGACACACTCGTACCTAAATCTGCACCGAAAGGGTACTGTAGGGGTGAGTACAGTCCACTTGTACTCAGTAGGTATCATAGGCCGACTGAGTAAAGTAGAAAATAAAGCATATAAACACAAACTATGGGCACGTCACCTGTAATCAGAAAATGTTCCAAATGATAGCTCATACCGTCTCTAATTAAGTTCTACTATATACACATATGAAAAATACAGGTAGGAGAAAGAAGAACAAATATATACGTACACCAAATACAGGTATAAGAAGATAGAATAAATGGACAGATATCAAGTCAAGAACAAAAATACAATTACAGAATAAGCATAATATATGAAGTACAATGAAGAAAAGAAAGAAAAAGAAGATGATGATGATGGTGTGATGCACGAGGTCATCGTATAATCTCCGTATACACCAATCGAGTTGTGCTTTTAGGTAGGACTAATGGATGGTTCATCAATCCATATACAATCAATATCCAATACCAATATTCATAACTCCTCTTTGGTATATACATCGACAGAGGGTTTTTAAAGATGTCACATTTTCTGTTAGGAAATGCAGTGTTTCCATTATTTCACGGCGGTACCAATGTTTTATGAATGAATATGATATGAGGATGTACTTCTCAAAACCAACCAAAATTTGAATATCCAATACCCAACCAATAAATCAATCATGTGAGCCAAAAATCCAATCAAATCTACCAACCATCCATGATCCAATATAATCCAGAAACCATTAAGTAAAATATGTAAGAAAATGTCATTGATACTCCTAAAATCCCAAAATCTAGGCTTTTTCCCACCAAAAAGAGTGCAACCAAATATATATATATATATATATATATATATATATATATATAATCAATATCAAGCTAATAACATCATATAAGACCCCACACGATCACTTATAGCAAATAATGTCTCAAAATCACTAAATATTATTCACATAGGCCCCTACAGGGGCACATAAATCACCTAAACATATTTTCCATGGTACAACCCCATACCCATAGCATGCTTTTATATTATTATTAATTATCCAACCCAGTCTGAAAAAAGTTAAGCCATAACCTACCTCGAATGTTGATATCGGTACAATAATCCTTTAACACCGAGCTTTCACCTTACGCATGAATACAAAATCATCTAAACACATAAATATAAAATCTACGCATCAAATTAAAGCTAACGATACCCATATTGTTCACTTTTGAAGCGACGTCAAAACGAAACTCCGAAAAGGGTTTTCAAAATGGAAGGGTAAGACCAAAACTTTAGTCAAAAAACATATTTCCTAAGATTAAAGGAACTCATAGGAGAAAACCCAAGTGAAAACATATTGAAATGGGGTTTGGATCGAAGAAATACTAATTTGGGCCTTTAAAGCCAAAATTCCCAAATTCCACCTTTAAATTCGAGTTTAAATAAGATTTAAATGATAAAAATCAAAGGAAAACAATTGAAACAGGAATTTCGAACTTAACCAAGCTTAAAGGTGGAAGAAAATGCCCAAAAACTCGAACCCAAGCTCTAAGTCTCAAAAATGGGGGATGTAATCCACCCAGGCATCGCCTAAACAACTATCGGGTCACTTAAGCAGCCATCACTTAAGCGACCAGACATCGCTTAAGCGAAGCTTGCTTCATCACGTAAGCAACAGGCATCTGGTACGCCAGTGTCAATTAAGCGACCAGGCCATAACTTAAGTAGCCATCGCTTAAGTGAGCCTGGTGTCACTTAGGCGACATTTTAGCTATCACGCAAAGTAGCCTAAGCAACCAAAGCATCGCTTAAGAGAGTGCACCAACTGGAGACTTAGAGAATTCTAAGTCTCCACAAACCCTTACAGATTCATTCAAAATTCCGAGTATGCAAACGAATTATAATACCCTATGAAATTCAATGCTCAAGACTCAATGATGATATCATAATTTCAAAAAAGTATTGTTTTTACAAAATTGACCCTCGAGATCCAATTTTGCAACTTTTCAAATCAAGAATCGAAATGAGATATAAATACCGTAAAATTATATCAACTATGTTACCAATCTAAAATCAATGTTTCAAATATGATGGCATAGTCTGTTTAGCTATCCGATGCACAAATCAAAAGATGTTGACTGAAGTCAACTAATAAGCCTTTAAGACCAACAAAAACTACAATCTCGCACAAATCAAGCTGAACATATTGGGAATCTGCTAATCATACCACACCATAGAAATATCACAATGCAACCATGAGGAGGGGTAAAATGGTCAAATCACACAGAAATAAATATTTCACATAAATCATCCAAAATCAGGTTATTACATCATCCACCACTAACAATCTAGTTCGTCCTCAAACTAAAGGTAATAGAAATACTCGACTCAATGAAAAGCTGGGATAACTACCACGCATATCGAACTAAACATCCCAAGTAGACTCATCTACAGATCGATGTCTCCAATAAACCTTAAACACTAGAATATCTCTAGAATGCAACTGTCTAATATCCCTGGCTAAAATGGAGACTAACTCCTCAACAAAAGGCAATTGCTTATCTAACTGAACTTAATCCTAATGAATGACATGAGACTCATTTGGAATGTAATGCCAAAGCATAGAAACATGAAAAACCCAATGAATAACTGATAAATCTGGGGCCAATACTAACCCATAAGCCACATCCCTAATAGTTTGAAGGATCTCAAAAGATCCATTATACCTAAGGCTAAGCTTGGCCCTCTTTCCAAACCTCATCACACCCTTTATGGGCAAAATACAAAGAAATGCACGATCACCAACACTAAATCTTAAGGCACAAAGTCTATGATCCGTATATCACTTCTTCCTACTCTAAGCCACTCGAAGTCTATCCTGAATGATCCATACTCTATACAAAACTTATGAAGCAAGTCCGTACCTTGAGATCTAATATCATAAACCTTAAACCAACCAACTAGAGAGCAACAATGCCTACAATAAAAGTCTTAAAAGGAGCTATCTCAATACTGTAATGGTAGCTATTATTATATGCAAACTCTGCCAAAGTTAGTTATTCTTTTCACTGACCTCCAAAGTCCATAACATAAGCGTAGAGCATATTCTCTAAAACTTGAATAGTTTGATCCGACTGACCATCGGTCTGAGAGTGAAATAATGTACTAAGATCAACCTGGGTACCAAACTCTTCCTAAAAAGTTTTTCAAAAGTGAGACGTGAACACTGAACCTTGAGTTGAGACGATAGACATTGGTACACCATGAAGACGAACTACCTCACAAATTATACATACGGACCAAACTCTTAGCACTGAAAGAAACCTAATCAAAATAAAATAAGCAGATTTGGTCAATCGATCCATCATGATCCAAACACTATCAGAACTATGGGAAGTATGAGGCAATCCAATCACAGAGTTTATAGTGATTCGTCCTTATTTCCACTTCGAAATGGATAACCTCTGAAGAAACCACCAGGTTTTAAATGCTCAACCTTCACGTACTCGTAATATAAGCAACAAGCTACAAAATCTTCTACATCCTTCCTCATACCACCCTACTAATAATGCTACCTTAAATCATAATACATCATAGTCACTCCTCGATGGATGAATACCTGGAATAATGAGCCTCCTCCAAAATCAATATAATCCAATTACCCACTCTCAGCACATAAACTCATCCATCAATGCTCAAGAAACCATTTGAATCAAGTGAGGTGATGTGAGAGCAGATGCTAACATATTTGAGGCTTTTAACTTAGAATAATTGCAAAGTCTTAAGCAACTTTTGTTAGTTTTGATTGTTTTTATTGTGTTAATGCATATGTGAGTGATAGGAGAGAAAACAAAAGGAAAGAAGAATAAATCAGTTAGAATCTGGTGCAAATAAGCTAAAGTAAAGCTGACGACATTTCTGAAGCGCCATCAGATATGTGAAAGGCGGTCAAAGTTACCGTCAAGCGTAGACAGAATCTGAAGAATTAAAGTGATGTATGATAACTTTTTTGAAGAGCCGTCACAACTTTGATAAGGCATCAAAATTGCCATCAACTCAAAGCAGAACATGATGATTTCCAATGAAGATATGACAACATTTTTCACGCCCCGTTACTTAATTGACAAGCCGTCAGATTTGCCGTCAAAAGACTCAGAAGATAAAAATTCACTGGAATCTTTGATGATATCTTGTACACGTCGTCAAATGTCTGACACGCCATCAAGATCGCCGTCGACTATTCTGAAGATAAAACTGAAATCTTAATTTTTGTTTCCTTATTTAGAATTAACTATTTAAAGACTTGTTTTAGTTTTTTTTTTAAATCATTTTTTGGATTTTTATGATTTAGAAGCTATCAGACAATTAACTCGGAGGGTGGCATGTAAAATTGCTTCATTTTTTTCATCAAATATTTTTTTTGTTTTCTTTCTAAATACTTATCAAATATTATGGGTTTCTATCTTGTGATTGAATTGAAGAAATACTTATTGGGTTTCATCCATTAGTAAGTTTATCCATATTACCATGAATTCAACTTGTTATTTTGTTCATCAAATCATGAGCAGCTAATTCTATTAGCCTGAGTTATAGGATCCATGGATTAAGGTTTGATATGATGCTAGGTATTTAAAAGATTCAAAGAGTAGTAGGACATCTTGAAATTCTATTTCTTTAACTTGAATCTATTGGTTGCAAACAATAGTTTATGCCTTAGGCTTATTTGCTTTTAACAGAGAAATAAACTAGAGGACGTGAATTATCAACAGGGACTCAAAAGCTACCAACCTTCTGTTTAATGATTGATGCCGTAACTGGATTAATCTACCTGAGATAAAATCCTATTGGAAATAGATAAGTTATCTAAGTTTGAGAGAATTAGATAATAAATTGTCTGGTGAGGTCGAGAGATAAGTCAGATAGTATCATCGTCAGGGATATTCTGCTATTTCTACTTACTTCAAGAGTCTTAAGCATTACCTAGTATCTGTCAATTCCCAAAACCCATGGTGAACATAACTCTGGTCTCCCATTTATCTTAGTTACAAACACTAAAGTATTGAAAGTGACAATTGACTCTTTGTGAAACTTAAACCCCCATTTACGAAAATAGTAAGCTACTAGTAAAGTATTTCATAAATAAATCAAAGTTCACACCCTATTCCCTATGGGATTCGACCCCAACCTAGTTGAGTTTTATATTGATAATGATCGCTTACACCCATTCAAGAGTGTGGTTTGAGCATTATAAAAAATGGAGCCATTGCCGGGGAATACGATTGTAGACTAAAAGTTTATGCGTAAAAATTTGCTGATAGTTAAGTTTCCTTGATTTACATTTATTTGTTGTTTTTATCTATTTTAGGTTCTATGTTGTTTATACCAAAAATAAGAAGTTCCAGAGAACCGCTATTACCAATCAACCCGGAACCTCAGCTGATAGGAAGAATGGCTAAACAACAGGAAACAGAAAGACTAGCTGCTTTGGACAGGGCTCAGGTGAATGTGCAAAATTTAGGTCAACAAGCACATCACCAGAACCCTGATGATGAAGACTTGGGTGATGAGGAATTGCTGAATCCTCAAAACCCAAGAAGAGCTAAGCAAGTTGATGCACCAGTGTAGCGAAACGTCAATAGAAATAGCCCAGTCCAAGGAAGATATGGTCAAAAGCCTATTCAATATGAGGTTGATGAAAATGATGAAGGAATGGACGGAGCTGGTGCAAATGGTGCTATCATTCCTCCACCGTTGGCACCAAGTGCAAAATTTAGCATAATAAGTACCATAATCCAACTCCTGAATCTGAAGGGGTTATTTGGAGGCTTGCCTGGTGATGATCCGAACATGAATTTGGTGAACTTCATTACCATTTACAAATCCTTTGACAATCCAGGAGTGAGCCAGAATGCAATTAGGTTGAGGTTGTTTTCGTCGTCTCTGTCTGGAGAGGCAACAATGTGGTTGAATGAACTAGAGCCTGATTCTATAACCAACTAGAGAAAGTTGAAAGATGCATTCCTAGAATGGTTCTTTCTATCCTACAGAAGGGTACAGTTGAGGGATGAAATTAGTAACTTCAGACAGCTCCCGACTGAAGCATTACACAAAACCTGGGAAAGATTTAAGAAGAAACTTGCACAATATCCGAACCACAACATGGCGGACTTGTACTTGATGGAGACTTTGTACCGAGCTTTCAACTCTGTGACAAAGCCAATGTTTACAACGCTGTAGGTGGTTCGTTCATTGACCTCTCTTTTCTAGATACTTTTGACATACTGAATAGAATGACCAAATAGAGTCAGACTTAGCACACTAAGGATTCTGTGGTGGCTAGCCCAACTGTTGCTGGTGGTATAGTTGCGGAGCAACATTGAAGGGATGGGGAGTGAGATCAGGACATGACCCATTTGAAGACGCAGATGGACTTACTAGCTAAACACTTGCTATCTAGTAAGACTGAAATAGTTAAAGTGGTGGAATCTCAGGGTACTATTTTTGCAGGTGCTGATATGGAGGCAAACTATGTGAGTAATCAGGAGGGTTTCCGAGGCAATAGCCAAGGGAACCAAGGTCGGACTTTCTATGACAAGCCTGATTATAAAGATAGGGAGCGGGTACACTAGATAAACAATAATGATAGGAGTGGTTTGTATGTTCCTCCTGGAAGTCGGGATACTACAACAACTAGTTCTGGCAAGATGTCCATGGAGGACATGATTGAAAAAATGTTAAAGGGAGTTGAAGCTACCAACTCGGGGGTAACTACTATGAAGAGTGAGTTTTTAGCCCTCGGTCAGTTGGTTAGCTCACACTCTGCTTCTATTAAGCAGTTGGAGCAACAAATGAGCTACTTTCTGTAACACTGAACCAGAGAAAAGCTGGTAATTTACCTAGTGATACGGTTCAAAACCCATGGACTGATGGCTCTTTTATAGTGATTACCACTCAAAGTGGTAAGATGTTATATGGCACTCCTGTGAGAAAATTTTTGGGGAATGAGGTCAGTGTTGATGAATCAGAAGAAAAAAATCCAGCGGAGTCTGAGAAGCTGGATGGTTTTATTGATATTTCAGAGAAAGAAGATGACAAGGAAGGGGAAGTGGTATTAAAAGAAATGCCAATAACACCACCTTCCTTTCCTCAGAGATTGAGGAAGAAAGTAGATAAAGAAAAATTTAGCAAATTCATAGCAATACTGAAACAACTGACAGTGAATATACCATTGATGGAGGCACTTGAGAAAATGCCAAACTATGCTGATTTATGAAAGAATTGTTAACAAAGAAGCGGAAGGTAAGCTGTGAGCTGGTGGACAACATCCACCACTATAGTGCTATTTTTTCACAATCCTTAGTGCAAAAAAAGCCTGACCCTAGAGCATTTACTATACCGTGCACAGTTGGGTCCATAAAGTTTACCAAAGCTTTATCTGACTTAGGAGAGAGTATTAATATGATGCCACTTGATATCTACAAGAAACATGGATTGAGGAACCTACCCCCACAATGATGAGTCTTGTGATGGTAGACAAATTGGTTATACGACCAGTTGGTAATTGCATGATGTGCCAGTAAAGGTGGATGACTTTATTCTGCCTACAGATTTTGTGATATTGGATTGTCATGTTGATTTTGAGGTACCCATCATTTTGGGTAGACCACTGTTAGCCACGGGAAGAGTACTAGTTGATATGGAGCTCAATGAGCTGAGGTTTAGGTATGGAAAAAGGGAGGCTAGATTCAAAATGTATCCTCCTATAAAGCAAGTGGAGGAGATGAATATCTTCTTGGTCATGGATGTATTCTAGGAAAATGGTAATGAGGTATCGATACGGTATTTTGACGAAGTTTGAGTAGTCGATATAACCAAGTTATGCTGCGACGTTAAATCAGGCGCTGTTTGGGAGGCAACCTAAAGTTTTAATTTTGTTGCACTAGTGTTGTTAATTTTTGTAGCTAAGAGTTGTACAAAGGAGGTGAACTGGTTGAATTCATCTTGAGAAGGTTGACGTTAATTTTGATGGGCTATCATAAGTATGACAAGTCGTGAGAAACATCGTCAAAACAATCAAGTCAAAGCCTTATACTATTAAGGCTGATGGAAATTTTGAAGCGCCATATGATCTCTAATAGGCTATAAAACTGCCATCAAATGAGTTGGGCCCAGTTTAAAAATTTGAGCTAGCCCATCCCAGCAACAGCTGTTCACGTTCCCGCATACTACAGATACTTTTTTTTTAGTTTTGGTTTTCTTTTCTTAGTGAATTATTTCCCTTCTTTTTTCAAAGTTATTTCCATCTAAGGCAAAATTTTAGTACTTTCCTTGTAAGTTGAAGCTTGAGAGTTAAGTCAAGAAACCTTCCCTCTCTCTTATTACAGTTTTTTTTCACTCACAATTCTAAGTGCTCGAAGTACATCAGCTAAGAGTAGACATTCAAGTATGAGAAAAACTTCAACTTCATCTTTCTTTGGAGAAATTGTGAACTACAAGAAACCTTAGTTTCAAAGGAATGAGCTGAACCCATCAACATGTTTTAAGCTCCTTCAAAAACTAGGGTTTGTAGGTTCATGCGGTACAATTTCATTGAAATTTTAGTTGAATCACATGACCTAAGTAAAAATTGAGAATAATGGTAGATGAAAATCAAGTAAAAAGGAATTGGAAGTGGTAATTTTGTCTAATGACAACTTTTACGGCCTTGCACCAGTGTGAAGGATTTTAAAAAATGCCATTAAAAGTTGGGAAATATTGTAAATTTTGGATAAGGTTGACGACACCTTTGAAGCGCCGTCACACACTTGTGACGGCAAATCGGAAAGGTCGTTAAACCTTTGAACTAAAAACAGTAATGAGGTTAAACTGAGGTGATCCTTTTCTTCTCTTGTTTGATTATGGACACTAATTGAGGATTTCTATGTTGTTACAGAACTGAGCATGGAACACAAGAAAAAGAATCCAACTAAACTAAAGAAAACAGCTAAAGAGAGTGTACCTCAACAACTTGTCAATGAGGACTCTGATTATGAAGACAACGAACCATTGCTTAGATGGACTAGAAAGAGGGCTGGTCCAAAGATACCACTTCTACCTAAGCCTATTGAGGTGGAGGATACTGATGATACTGAGGTAACAACCTTATCTGAGCAAGCATCGGAGGAAAAAAGATCAGAACACACTGATCAGGAGTTAGAGGACACCGAATAAGAATCTAAAAATGAGGGCTCTGAGAAGCCTATAGCTGAAGAAACTGAGTCTGAATCACCATCATCGGAGAAGCAAGGTGATAAGGATTCTCCAGTATGGGGAACTTTGGTGAAATACAAAAACCCTAAGATTAGGAACAATGTGAGATGGCAAATCCCTGGAGCTGAAACAATCTTTTGGGATAGACTTCATAGAACAGATCAAAGAAGTGCTCAAAGGCCAATTTTAGAGGAGAAGAAGATTATCACTACAGGGTTGATCAGATACCCTGAGGTGATGCAAAAACTCAAGGATTATGTCCTAGAGTAGACTACTAGGGGAAGCGGTGTTTACTGCCCTTTGTTAGTTTGGGAGTTCTATGCGAAATACCAGGCTACGGTGGAAAATATGTGCAAAGAAGGGGATATAACTTCAAATAAGCCTCTACTGACCAAAGTTGCAGTACTTGGAGTGAGGGTGGATGTATCAGATGCCATCATAAACAGGTTTCTTCATGGGCCAGCCTTTGTCCCACAAGCCACGTCACCTACCTTCTATGCCTGGTTGAAGTATCAAGAAAATCAACACAAATGGCTAGCGACTGTCATAGTAGCTAGGGAACCTAAGTGGCTGAATAATCCTACAAAAAATATAACCAAAGCGTCTCTAAATTCATAGGAAATATTTTGGTGGGGTTTAGTACAGATTCATTTGATACCCATCGAGGGAGACAACATATTGGGGGATGGTCGAGCAATATTGGTTCCAAGCTTGATAAATAGAACTCCCTTGGATTTTGGAGAAATTATAGCGGAAGAGATAAAGATTCGGCTCGCAAGACCCGATACTACATATCTATTCCCATGTATAATTACTAGGTTGTGTGAAGAACCTAATGTACCTGAGATTTTAGGTATTGATGTTGAGTTACATGCAAAGAAGACCCATAACCCTGTCAGAAAAGATGAAATTCAGCCGGGCTTGCGACTTGATCGAGATGCAGTTGGCACAACAGATCCTCCAGTCACTGAGACTATTTCAGCACCAGATATGGGGGTTCAAAGATTTGAAGCTGTACCACCACCACCATTATATTCAGCTCAGGTAGGCTCAGTTCCTCAAAGTGAGCCGACTACCTCAGTTCCTCCAGTAGTAACAGGTTCTGCATTTCAGCCGATTGATATCAGAAAGGTGGCTAGGCAAGAAATTTGTACAAGGTACAACTATAGGCCTTCGGCAAACAGTTTACTGCTACTGTGGATAAAAGAATCAAGGCTGCACTTGAACCTTTCATGACTTTGCCTGGGCGGGTGGCAGATCTAGAGAACAGATTTGATGCCCGGGCAAGAGAGATGATAGGTGCTGATCTTGCCACTTTTAGGCCTGCATTGGACAAGGTGAAGGCTGAGGTTGGGATGCTGTAGCAGCACCAAATTATGGTGCCAACAGGATCAACCATGCATGATGTAAAGAAAGAAATTTCTATCTTTGATCTTACTACGGATTCCTCAAAGAAAAAGAAGAAAAAAGGGGAAAATAAAGGCAAGAAAAAGAGAGATGATCCAGATAGTGAAGAGGAGAGAAAAGCTAAAAAGAAAGCAAAGAAGAAGGCAAAGAAGGAATACTTGAAAAGGGTAAGATTGGAGTCTCTAGCTGACAGTGAGAAATGGAAAGCAACTATCAGAGCTAGGGCTGCAGGTGCTTCATCGAGCCAGGATCCAGCCACTGCAAAGGCAGATGCTACGAGTGGGGGTAAGACAACAGATGATGCAGTAGCAGGGTTGGAGACTAAGAATCCATAGGCTTGACTGTCTTCAGGTATATCCTAACCCTTAATGCTTTTTATTTCTTGATTTTAAGTTGAGGGTGTAGGGAAACTATTGTTGTAACATGTTCTGTAGATAATTAAGAGTAGTACAAGTACTTGAGGTAGTTATCTTGTTTTGTGATTTTTGAGTACCTCTCTAGTGGTCTGATATGTTATGTACTGTGTGGATTGAATCCATTATGACCACTGTGTATCTGTTTGTGGCATTAATATGGAAAATGAATAACCTGTAGAAAACAAATGCATGAAACAGATGAGTAGTGATATGCGATATACTTGTGTGCCATGTGCATGTAAGGTCTTACTCAGTTCCCATTGTGCGTTGAATCTAGAACTTGCCTAGTTAATCATGCCATAGTCATAGGATAGGCATTAGGAAAGGATCATAGGACGTTTTTGCATGTTAACCCATTTTACCTTAAATGACTATCCAATTGTGAATAATATCCCTTGATCCCTTTTTGATCCTAAATAGCCTAGTTCTTTCTTGTACACCTTTCACCTTTCCATTACATCACAATGAACCTATTTTGGCCCTGGCCCTCCTTGGATACTGTGCACCTTGACTTAGGCAAATAACCTAAGTTGAGGGTGGATACTATAGGGGTGCGTGATGTAATATAAGTATAAAGAAAGGTAAAAGAAGGAAAATAAATAATAATTTGGGTGCAGTGACAAAGAAAAAAGGAAAAGATAAAAACAAAAAAAGTTAATCTAATGCTTGAACAGACAACACCCATCTTAAGCATGCTTGACAAATAAAAGATAGAGGAAAAGAAGGTCAAAAGTTGAATCCCCAAGATTGAATGTAGTGCCAAGGAGGTGTAGTCACTATGAAATACCTATGAATATCATACTAGCCCCTAGCCTACGTTACAAACTTAAGAAAAGCCCTATAATGATCCTAAGTGACTTTTCTAAAGACTTAGGTACTGACTATAAGGGAAAGCCTATGGCATTTGATGCACAATATTGGAACTTCTTTCTAAGAGAGAGTCTTAGGTTCATCCGTATGTCTATACATATGACTCTGAGTGAAAAAAGGATTCCTTTGTTGTGAGAGCACACTAGGTATGTTGGTAATAACTGCTTTGTTCGGATAATGTAATTTGGGTATGTGCTAGGTTGTTATAGCTGAGATTTTTGCCATATCTTGATACTTATGAGTTACATGGTCATTTTTAAATACCAGACACAGTTGATTTTACTTTGATTGATCATGGAGATGGTGCATGTATTCTAACCTGATAAGAGTAGTTAGCTGCCGAATTGTACTTTGTATACTCCTAGTTATGTTTTGATTGCTTGAGGACAAGCAATTATTTTAAGTTGAGGGTGTTGATGTGTGAGAAGATCTAACACATTTGAGTCTTTTCACTCGGAATAATTGCAAAGTCTTAAGCAACTTTTGTTAGTTTTGATTGTTTTTTATTATGTTAATACAGATGTGAGTGATAGGGGAGGAAACAAAAGGAAAGAGGAACAAATTAGTTAGAATCTGGTACAACTAAGCTAAAGTAAAGCTGACGACATTTCTAAAGCGCCGTCAGATATGTGAAAGGCTATCAAAATCAACGTCAAGCATAGACAGAATCTGAAGAATTAAAGTGACGTGTGACGACCTTTTTGAAGTGCCGTCATAATTGTGATAAGGCGTCAAAATTATCGTCAACTCAAAGAAGAACATGATAATTTCCAATGAAGATGTGATGAAATTTTTCACGCGTCATTACTTAATTGACCCACCGTCAGATTTTCCTTCAGAAGATTCAAAAGATAAAAATTCACTGGAATCTTTGACGACATCTTGCACACGTTGTCAGACGTCTAATACGCCGTCAAGATCGACGTCGACTATTCCGAATAGAAAATTGGAATCTTAATTTTTGTTTCCTTATTTAGAATTAACTATTTAAAGACTTGTTTTAGGTTTTTTTAAATCATTTTTTTGGATTTTTATGATTGAGAAGCTATCAGACAATTAACTCGGAGGGTGGCACGTAAAATTGCTTCATCTTTTTTCATAAGATATTTTCTTGTTTTCTTTCCAAACACTTATCAAATATTGTGGGTTTCCATCTTGTGATTGAATTGAAGAAATACTTATTGGGTTTCATCCATCAGTAAGTTTATCCATATTACTATGAATTTAAATTGTTATTTCGTTCATCAAATCATGAGCGGCTAATTTTATTAGCCCGAGTTATGGGATCTATGGATTAGGGTTTGATATGATGCTAGGTATTTAAAGGATTCAAAGAGTAGTAGGACATCTTGAAATTCTGTTGCTTTAACTTGAATCTATTGGTTGCAAATAATAGGTTATGCCTTAGTCTTATTTGCTTTTAACAAAGAAATAAACTAAACCAATCTTCTGTTTAATAATTGATGCCGTAACTGGATTAATCTACTTGAGATAAAATCCTATTGGAAATAGATAAGTTAACTAAGTTTGAGAGAATCAGATAATAAATTGTTTGGTGAGGTCAAGAGATAAGTCAGATCCTAGTAAAATTAGCAAGATGCATGTTTGCATCATCAGTAGCTAATCCAAAAACACACCATTCAAATTCAACAATTGCATCATAGAGCTAGTAATATTAAATTTCACATTGGGTAGTAAATCAGGAGGAATGATGGCTCCTATCTCAGCAGGTTCAACATAACCCATATGCTCTTCATTATCGTATAGGTGCAAGTGCTGATATGTAGGAATCAATGGAGCTCTGCCTCTCTAAACTCTGTCTCTACGCTTGGCTACTTGATGTGGTATGGCTAGTCCTCCTTACTGAACTAACCCAGCCTCTTCCACTGCTCTTCTCTCTTCCTCAGTAGTAGCTATTAACTATTGCATCTGTAAATTTGCAACATTATGTAGATCACCTAGAACACGTGGGAGTACTGTATTAGGATCAACAGATGGAGGAGTAGGGGGGCCTAAACCCCCGTAGAACACCGTCGCAAACTTTTTCCTGACATCCTTCTAGGTGTTTGAAGAATTATTTCAGGCTCTGGATCAAAAGGGAGTAAGGGATTGCCTCTTCTCTTTGTGTTTGACATACACTAATGTATGCCCAATCAGAAATAGAAAATAAAACCTTCGAACTTCACCAATTCAATTAACTACTCAAAACATAGTCGGCACCAAAATTTGATGTCACCCAAAACTAACCTCCAAAAGAAGTATGCTGTTGTCGATGCCAAATATAGTTGCCCAACTAAGTTGGGGTCGATCCCATAGGGAAAATGTTGAACAATTGCTTAACTTGATGTAATTCACGATCAGTGCAGAAAGAAAATAGGGGAATTTTAGAATTATCAGTAACTAGTAACTGAATGTTGAATATTTTGAGTTTGTAAATAATAGAAGATAAACAATAGGACTGTTTCCCCTTGGCTTCTAAACTCTCTAAATTTCTCATGTTCAACCCACCCATTTTGCTGTTCTGCATGTAAAGTCAACCATCTTGTGAATGTGTTGATAAATCTCACCCTTTACCTTGTGAGTCTCAGGGTGTCGCCTTATTTCTCCTTGTCTATGACTTTAGTTCAAGTTTCACCTTTCGAGTGTCAAGTTGATTAGATGAGATGATGGAATAATAATATGGATGTGAATCTCAAATTATTGTCTTAATCCTCTTTTCCTAATCACAAACTTCCTTGTAAGGAAATTTCCGAATATAGGCTATCCCCAAGCTTCTGCAGTAGCTCTGAGGTCAATTATGGTGAAGAGGATGAGATATATAAATAAACCCTAGAATAGATGAACATCCCACTTCCTCTATGTAGCTAATCTTCTAGGGTTCCCACAACCCTAGTTAGGGAAATTAGCAGCTCATGTTTATGCAAGAACCCATGACAATCAATGAAGAATTCATATAATTAATTGCACAAAATAAGATGAATAAAATCCAAAGTCTTCAATTGAATAATAACCCAAAATCTCAAGAGTAATGTAAAAGTATGTAATAATAGTAAGAATAATGTCAAAGAGTGTAACCCGATAAAAGATAAACCCTAGGGTATTTATAGTATCTCATAAATGCTCAGAAATCCTAATAAATATGGAAAAGGAAAAGTTATGTTGGCACAAGGTACGACTCATTTGTCTATTCATAAGGTCTTCTTATAAGTCGTACTGTGCCTCTCTTATCCACTCCAGTGTCTGATCTTCTAGGCTTTAACTTTCTGTTCTTCTTACGACTCCTGCTCATGAGTCATACCTTGAGTATACTACTCATGGTCTTCACTCGTATCCACCTGGACTTCTATCTTTCTAAGCTTGGACACTAATCTGCTTACGGCTTGTCCATATAAGTTGTACTCAGACTTTCAACTCGTATTCCCCTAAGACTTCAACTCTGAATTGCTTCCTTGGGTTCTGCTCTGTGTACGGTTTATTGATACGGCTCATACCTTCATCTTGCAACTTGTACTCTCAGTCATATCTTCTCATCACTTAGTTTTTTTCTTGGTCTTGGTTTTTGTTGTACTTATGAGTCAGCCTATAAGTCGTATGCGGTGTTGACGACTCATGAGGAGACTCGTACCTTCTGCAGATTTGATCTTTTCAGGTCTTTTTCTTTTATTTTCCTTCCAACTCTATGGTTGACCTATTTTACCTACAAGAAGCAACAAACCATATCATATAAACCAAAATAACCTAAGTACAACCATTATTTTATTTTTTTAACCATTGAAACTGTCGTGTTTCCTCGACACATCAACATCTCCTCTCTACCTACGAGCCTCAAGGAAAGATATAATTGTCTTGGGACCTAAATGAAGAACACCTTTCAAAGCTATCCTTGGCACATCCGGCGAATCTAAATTCATCATCTTAGTTTAGCAGTCTAGGATAACAAGATAAGGAGATAACCAATCCAAACCCAAGATGACATCAAAATCTACCATATCAGGGACAATCAATTCTACCAAAGTCTCATGCCCAGAAAAAGTCATAACACAAGATTGGTATAGCCAATACACTACCAAAGAATCTCATATGGAGGTAGATATACAAATAGGCATATCAAAAGGCTCAAAAGCAAAATCAAAACCTGAAGAAAAATATGCAGACACATAGGAGAACGTCAATTCTAGATCAAATAACACAGATGAATATCTGAAACAAATAAGGACAATGCATATAATGATAATATCGAAGGCCTCTGACTCTAGCTTGGCAGGTATAACATTGCACTAACCACGTCCACATCCTGACTGGGTAGTCTTGTGACCACCACCATGGTCACCACTACCTCTGCCTCTTGAATGTCTAGTAGAACCTCTGCTTACACAAATGATATATGAGTAGCTTTGAAAACTCGGCGAGAATAGTCCTTGACCACATGTCCAGCCTCATTACATACAAAGCAAACCCTGTGTCTTGACTCAATAGAAAGAGGTATGACTGTGCTAGGACGACCACCCAAAATTGTTGAACCAGAAGATCCACTGCCTGAACTTTGCAAGACTGTCTGCACTAGTCTATCATGACACCTAAGAAAACCTCTAGAATATCTACCTTGGGAAGAGTGATATATAAACTTGCCCAATACACTACTATTTGAATTGTAGCTAGATAAAGAGAAATATCCAACCCCTTCATGAATTTTTGAATTTTCTTAGACTCAGCCACAATATTGTATAAGAATATCTTGACAAAGCATGGAAATGTGATTCATACTCTATAATAGTCATGGATACCTCTCCAAGTGATCAAACTCATCTCTTATATGATCCCTCAAACTGAAAGGCACAAACCTATCCAAAAAGGCCTCAGTAAACTGATCCCATCATCTCTAACAAACCAAGAGGTAGACAACCAACAAGTGACCTCCATCAATCCCTAGATGCATCTCTCAACTAGTATGTAGTATGTGCTATTATCCTGCTTAGGTAAAATTTCAATAATGTCAAACTAACAGGTGGATCTTTGCAGGATAAAGGATGAAAGATGCTGAAAAATTGTTGATGATGAAATAATAAATGGAGCAAGTAAGAAAGCCGGCTCCAGGAAAGAAATGATATGCAATCATAAAAAGAAGGATCACTACACTCAAATAGCATGGCTATAAAATCAATCATACATCTTGGAAATAGAAAGAGAATCATTATCCCAGAATCACGATCATTATCCCAGAATCATGGCAGATTAGATAAATTAGGAGATCAATCAGTACAAAAAGCAAAAGGAAGAAAGACAATAATCATCACATAGACAATATCTATACAAAACTAAAAGGAAAGATAGATCACAGACATATCTAATATGGACGTGATCCAAAGCCGCATATGGATATGTCTGATATAGATATTTTAAATGACTACATTCCTCAATCAAGGAATCAATTTAAATGCTTGATTGATAAGAAATATCTTGGGTTTCCTTTTGAAGGGTAGCAATCGAAGACTAAAAAATATGAGACATGGGTTACACAACTTCAAGTAGAAAATTCAAAGTTTCTCAATCTTAGTCTCACAAGGCTTTATAACTGTAGTTTACAATTGTTATATAAAGAGTAGGATCAAGTCAACTTTGTAACATCAACTGAAGCTGTGTCACAAGATCTGAAGATCAAAATAAATCTTCAAAACTTGTTTCCCATCATTGTACTAGAGCCCAACATTCAATGATCTGAGGAACCTTTGAAACCCAAAGGGACTGGAAGTAGGCCCCATATTGGTGTTCCAAACCAGGATAAATCTTTGTGTTATTACTTTAGGTTCTATTATTTACGTGCTTAATTATTTAAATCTAATCTATTATTAAAGTGAATTGATCTACAGGCGAGTTGATCGTGAGGAATCAGTAGTCGACTCACAAAAGAAAATTTTAATTGACCCCCCTCTTGAATTTCAATTGGTATCAGAGTAGGTCTCATATATAGCATTGCTTAACCGAAAGTGAGCAAAAATCAAATCGCCAATTATCGAATTCCCAGTGCTCTTCTTTAGGATGGTCTCTCATCCACAAGACCACTATACTTTAATGGATAACACTGCTCTTACTGGAAGAATAGGTTCAGAATCTTTGTCAAATGACTTCCAAGCTTGGGTTGTCATCAAGAAGGGTCTAAAAATAATTTCAGGACTCAAGGAGAAGTCAAAGGACAAAGATAAAGAATCTAGTAGTTTTGACATAGAGGACCTTGAAAGCTTCAAGGTCACCAAAGAACAGCAAGAGGTAATTCAAACTAATACATGTACTATAAGTTTGTTTTTGTGTGCAGTTAGCAGAGAAGAATACAATTAGATATCAACTTGTGAAACCACAAAAGAAATATGGGACAAACTGGAGGTAACCTATGAAATAACCACCAAAGTCAAGAAGTAAAAAATTTCTGACCTGATCAATGAATATGAGCTATTCAAAATAGAAGAAAATGAGAACATTGAAACAATATTTACCAGATTTAGTAAAATTAGGCGTGAACAGAAATTACTAGGGATGATCTATCCATACAGCCTGCAAGTCCAGAAGCTAGTTTGAAGTCTACCAAATATTTAGGAAGCCAAGACTGTCATTCTAGAAGATGAAGATCTTCATAACATGACATATGATGAACTATGAGGTAACCTTATTGCATTTGAGAAAAATTATATCAACAGGTTTCATAAGGATGAAAAAAAAATTAGTAGCCTTTAATGCTGCTCCAATGAGAGAGGAGGACATTCTAGAAGATGCTAATAGCAAAGGAATAACCCTCATCAACCGTGGGGTAAGGCATATCATGAGAAAGAGACAACAAAGATCCCAAGGAGGCAAAAATAATAATTCCATCAGAAATATGAATGCTGCTACTACTGTGGAAAGCCTGGACACTTCAAACAGAACTATCCAGAATTAAAAAAAACATCTAGGAAAAATCAAAATTTTGGAGCCTGTAGTGATGATGATGAAATAGAAAAAGATGTAGAAACCGCAAATATGTGCTTTATGGAAATAGGTGAATCTAGTGACGTAAGACTACACGATTTACATAATTGTAATACTCTTTAATCTAACTTAGATATAATTACTGACGAGCTTTAAAAATTTAAAGATGAATATAAAAAACTCGGTCAAGAGAAGAAAAGTTACGAAGCTCGATTTAAATAAAAACTCAAAGTGGAATGACAAAATTGGAAAATAGAAATTGAAGCATGTCAAATTAAAATTGACTTACTTTATAAAAGCTTGATGATGCTAAGATAAAATTAAACAGTTTTACGGCATCCCCAAGCCATAGTTTCATAAAGATCAAACTCCTTCTATAACTATTTGAGTTCCTCATCAGGGTCATTTAAATCAGCTAAGACTTTTTCTCCTCTTGAGAACCCTTCTATTATATCTGTGGACAGAGAGGGCACAAATCCTACAAATGTAGGCATGGGCATAAGCCTAAAGTATGTGGGTTTGGAAGCCCAAAGGAAGTACATCTAACCTGCAAGAAGCTAAGACCGTTGGGGTACCTAAGCAGAATTAATCTTCTTATTTTGCAGGAGCATGTCCGCAAAATCTATAAAAAGGAGGGAATGATAACGGATGTACCAGAAGTATGGATGGAAAGAAAAAGGATCTCTTCTATTTTAAAGAATGTAGATCGATAAGTAGTCAGATTTAGTGACAACGCAATGTCACCAGAGTCGAATATACCTCCCTCATAGTCGACTATTATATCTAAAATAATGAATATAAATAATGACTGGTTCCCTCCAGGAGGGTACTGACCACAATAAAGTCTATGACAAGGTACAAATCAATACATATTACATTTATCAGTTGTTGCCCTCAAATGTTTTAAATTTCCTCATAGGTTTTATTCACGAAGAAGTTTGTTATGACCAAGCACATGTTTTGGAAATTGAATATGTTTTAAAAAAGGGTTATTTTCATAAAATTCTTAGTTTGTAAAAGATTTTTTTTGCATGTTTTTATATTATTCATGATAATTCTTTCCTTGTGTGAGAATTTTATTTGCTAGAATGATGAAAGTTTTTGGCTTTTTAGGAAACTCTTGAGACCTTGACTCAGCCTGAAGCAAGTCTTAGTTGCCTCACTTACAACTGAAGTCGTACACTCAGTTTTTGGGACTTGCTATACTAAAATCCTGCGAACTATGTGTCATCTAACTGGTTCTAATATGTTTTACAAATATGTGCTCATAATGTGTAATAATTTCCATGATCCCAGTCCACTTGTATATGCTAAAGTCTTGTTTCAAATCTGGTAGTTTTTTTAAGGAAAGATTTTGTCTTCAAAAATCTTATATAATATATTTTGAAGGATTTTAGTTTTAGAAAAATTCGGTACTATATATTTTTCCAAATCTCTAAGGATTTCTAAAGACTTATTTTTGGAACAAAAATTGTCAACTACCTTCTGACCCCTCATCCTTTCCTTTCAAATCTTCCCCTTCTCACACCACCTTTTTCTCTTCCTTCATCATTACCTTCTCTACACCCTTTCTCTTCCCAATATTTCTCTGCCCTTTTATCTTCAACCCTAGCCCTAGTTCTCCTCTTTAAATCTATCACTTTCTCTCCTTTTTTTCCTTTTATACTCATCTATCCCTATCTTTTCTACTATGACAGAAACCCAATGAATGGATAATCTCACCAAAACTTTCTCTAATAAAAAGTCCTTAGACTTTGACCCTGTTCTTCTCTTCGAGTCCTCTGAAGAAGCCTCCTATGAAGAAGCCTCCTCTCACTCTATCTAGTAAACTATGTCCAAGAAATATACCATTTCTAGTCCATGTCATCCTCTAACAAAAGGAGATCCTCTCCTATCGAGTCTCTTCCTCTGAAGAACATGCATAAATTCTGGACACTCTGTAATGAACCTTTAGGTAATTTTCAATATTTATGCTTATCTTCACTATTTGAGCTTCTCCATACCTAACCCAAGTCATTTATGACTTTCTAGGATTGACGGTTCGGTTATCGGGCAGGTTATTTTACTTTTAGAGCCAATTCTATGTTTTAAAGTCTTTGCTAGTTTCAAAAGGCCACCGGGCAAAAAATTCAGCGAAACAATCTCGGATGCAAATTCCGACTGCACCAACAAATCTAAAATATTGATTTTAGTCTAGATAAACCTTTGGTTTGGGTCCTAATGCACCCAAGCTTATTTCAACCTATTGGTTGGAAAGTTGAAAATTGGAAAGAATGAGTGTGGGGCCCATATTTGGTTGAAACGACCATGGATTGAAAATATGACTTTTCCATCATATCTTGAATATATATAGGTTAGGGAGGCCCTTGGTTCAGGTCCTAAGGTTTCCAGACTTATTTTGACCTATTGAGTGAATTTTATTAAAAGTGATGAAACCATAGGTGTGGGCCCCACTCTTTTCCTAAACGATCTATGATGAAAGTTTTGATGAATTCAATGGATTTGAAATGTGGTTTACATTCAAAATTCACAATTGTATCATATTATTTGGATTCGTGATGAGTTCGAGGGTGAAAACCTTATTTTTTAGTTTATTGTCATCTGGTGCAACTGCGATCGCAACCAATGTTTTGCGATTGGGAGTAGCATGATTGTGGCCCGTAGGATCAAGATTGTGACATGTGAGTACCTGAAGGGGATATATAAAGGCCCTATTATGTGTTTGGGGCATTTTCTCTCTACTATTTAGACCTAGAAACCCCAAATAAGTATAATAACTCAAAATTGGTCATGGGCATGACTTGGGAGTTTAATTATCATCTTGTATCATGATTATATTTATGATTAAGGTAAGAATTTCTTAAATTAATGCTTGAATTTCTTAGTTTGGAAGGGGTACTAAAATTAGCTGTATGGATCTACTAATTTGATATCTTGAAGGATGAGGCTGTCATGCCTAACTGACGAGGGACCCCTCAAAGTCTATGGTGGCTCCTTAGGTCAGACACCTAGGGATTTCTACTAACGTCTCATGCCTACTAATGGGGGAGACAAGTGCCTTATACCTACTCATAGGGGATACGACATCCCTACATTCACTCGGTGCTAAGTTCTTACTCCCAACTAAAAGACATGCTTACTGAACTGGACTGAGCTTAATTGGACTCATGAGTTACCATGTTACTGATTGAATGATATTACTCATGATATAATTGAGATCATTCTATAGATACTGAAAACTAGGTAAACAATAAACTTTTGGGTATTCATAACCCCTAGGACTCAATAACAATAACCATAGGAACATACTGAAGCTTCAAAAACATAATAATTAGTCATTGTTCAAAACCCAATCATTTAGGCATTTCATCAAACACTTGATATTCATAGGCTTAAGTATGAGAATAGTTAAAACATATGATTCTAACATAATTGAAAATCATGGATTTAAGATTTAACATGCGAACATCATCATTGAAACGTGTCAAGGACAATTTCCAATGAAAAACAGTTGGTAAACATAGTTTATAATTGCGATTCATAATAACTTCATAAAGGTAACTCATAATAACATATATAAATCATGATGTTAAACTAGAAAATGGATTCTTGGACTCCTTGGGTGAAAAGGACCCATTAATGAACATCATAAATACCTTAATTGAAGAATTTATGAAGGTTCTTAGTGATTTCTTGAAGTTTGAGCTTGAATTTTGAAGAGGCTAGGGTTTGTTCTTGAGAGAGGATTGCTTTTTTATTTTCTGAGAGAATTGTGAATAAAATGATCAATTTTGCCTTTTGGGACCCTTCATCCCGTGTTATGGACCAATTGGATAAAGGGCAAAAGACCCAAATACCCTTAGGAAATATGACTGAAAGCTAAAAATTAAGGAGGGATGTAGTGGAGCACGTTCCGCGGGCTCTAGTCCACCGGACTGGAACACGTGTCATGGGCTATATCACGGGCTACCTTATTGGAAGAAAAGAGTGTGCATCATGTGCTTATCATGGGCTGGTACTATTTTGGACTTCCAAACATGCCTTTACGCTCATCCAAAAATTTTAAAACTCACCTCAGATGTACGTTTGACATCTTCGATCATGAATAAACTTAAAAATTAACTTTAAAATGTCGAAAAGGTCAAAAATAAAATCAACAAAGTTTAGGAGCTTTAGAAATGACTTAAGTCCTAACACTTAGTGAATTTTTCTAAGTCTTAGACCCCTTTAACATACCATTGAGAGATGAATTGAGCTAGGGTCTTACGGGGTTTACAATTTGATATATTGCAAGATTATGGATGCGGTTTTAGTGTTGGAAGTATGATTATTATATTTAATCTTATTGGGCTAGTGTGGTATTATTGGAATTGTAATTTAGGTAGAATTGACTTAAGTGCCAATACTTTTTGTTGAAGTTCCTATCTTAGGCTTGTATGTGGCTTACTTGACATCTAGAAGTTGGACTAGATATCTTAGCCCAGTTTGGGGAATAGTATGCCTAATTAAGGAAATTGAGGTTTAGAAGTGGGTATTGTCTGACCCACTTAGGCCTAGACTTGTATTAAATATTATGGAATTAGCTGCAGATGTTAGATATAGTTGAGACTAGTAAACCACAGTATAAGGTTACTTTGTGGCTCGACATATTGTAATGATGTTCCTCGGATTGTGACTTAGAAGTTATAGATATGTTGTTGCTTATAGAATTAATATAATAATGGGACCATAGAGATGCCATTTTCTCTTAGATATGATGTTGGGCCTATAGAGATTCTGTCTCCTTTTCGGTATGATAGTTGGCCTAGAGAGGTGATATTCCTCACTATCATGATAAATTACCTTTATATATAAAATGACATGTAGTCGTGTCATGCTTATTGATATTATACCTCTTATGTAAGAGATGATTATATGCTTATTGATATTATATCTCATTTTTGCTAGATATCTCCTAGTTATGAGATGATTAAAGATATGCTATGAATTATAAATATGATTATAGAGATGAGTTTTGAATATGTATATGGGCTAAAAGTCATGATGATGATATTGTAATTATTCTAGACATATTATTAGGCTGAGGGCCAATAGATGATATCGATTGGACATCCTAAAAGTTCTTATCCTTGAAGAGGATGAAATTACTGTTCATGAATACTATATATATATATATATATATATATATATATATATTTACATATACACATCTCTTCGATATAGGATGGAGAAAGGTGTGGTATGATGCTTATGATTTCACAAATTGAATACTGGCGATGACATGCATAGATTCGATACATTCATGATTATTATATCAGTTATTGATATGATTCTAGTTGAAATACGATCTTATGACTCCTCTTCCTAATATTATGGTATAAGCTACATGGTAACTAGTTGTCTATTTGGAATTCCATGATTATCTCCATTTGTATTCCCAGATAGAGCCTTATGAGTTTATTTACATGTTTTCCTTATAGACGTTCAGTGGATGAAGTTTAGTTCCTTGGGTTCTTTGTGATGATACTCTGTGGACGAGACTCAAGTGATTTTTCTCTTGGTTTAGAGCAGATAGCAGGTGCAAAAAGGTAAAGGAAGGTTATTTGTGGATTTGGATCAATTTTATAACTCATGTCTTGGTTTGCTTTTGGCTTGAATGAGTTTTTGTATATTTATGTTGATATATAGATGGTATCAGTGTGATGTGATTTAGTTGTGCATACCTCAGCCTCTTTAGTTCAGTTGGAGGCTAGTTAACGATTGAATTTAAGTTTTGGCTATTTTAGAACTAGAATGAGAGTGTTGGTTGAAAAGGGATACCTGTGGAGATATCCCTTAGAAGTGTTTTCTGTCTATTGAGGTTACTTGGAAAGTCATGCTTGGAGCATGTGGGACCAGTACCTTAGCCTTTTAAGCTTTTGAAATTCTTTCTATTCGTTGACTTTTGGGGATAAAAGTCCTTTTAGTAGTGGCTATTGTAATGACCCTTTAGTTCATTTTCCATAGGTATTCTTATCTTCACCGTTTGATCTTCTCCATAGCTACCCCAAATCATTTATGAGTTGCTGGGACCAACGGTTCAGTTATTGAGCAGTTCGTTTGTTTTTTTGAGCCAATTCCTTATTTTGAAGTCTTAGTTGGTTCCAATTGGCCACCGGGTGAAAACTTTAGTGAAACAATCTCAGATGCAAATTCTGACTATGCTTGTAGATTCAAAATAGCTACTTCAATCTAGGTATATCTTTGGTTCGGGTCTCAATGCACTCGAGCTCATTTCAACATATTGGTCGAAAAGTTGAAAAATGGAAAGAATAGGTTTGGGACCCACATTTGGTTAAAACGACCCCAAATTGAAAATCCAACTTTTTCATCTCGTCTGGAACTTTGATTTTAGGGTAGGGAGGCCCTTGGTTCAGGTCCTAAGGCCCTCAAACTTATTTTGGGCTACTGAGAAGATTTTATAAAAAATAATGAAAGTATAGGTATGGTACCTACTTTTTGCCTAAGTGATCTCTGATGAAATTTTTGATGACTCCAATAGATTTGAAATGTGGGCTACACTCAAAATTTACTATCGTATCATGCTATTTGGAATCCTGATTAGTTTTGAGGGTCAAAAACTTATTTTTAAATTTGCTGTCATCAGGTGCAACCGCGATCGCAGCTAAGATTGTGCTATCATGAGTACCTGTAGGTGCTATATAAAGGCCCCAAGATACATTTGGGGCATTTCCCCTCCACCATTTAGACCTAGAAACCCCAAATGAGTGTAATAACTCAAAATTGGTCATGGGGGGTGGGGTGGGGTGACTTGGGAGCTTAATTATCATCTTGTATCACGATTATCTTTATGATTAAAGTAAGAATTTCTTAAATTCATGCTTGAATTTATTAGCTTGGAACAAAAACCCCAATTTAGCTTAGTGCTTTATATTAGCCAAAAGTATGCTTAGTTTTCACCCATTCTTTGAGGGTTATGATTCCTTATTAATGTGTGAACATTTGGTTTGTCTCAAATACTCATTTTCCATATGTGGGACCTATTTTAGGTTTTGGTATCATTTTTGAAACTGAAGAACAAAAGTGCAATATGGGTATCGTTAGACTCATATTGATGAGTAGATTATAGTTTTGATAGTGTGATGACATTTTAAGGATTGTAAAGTAAAGATGAGCATGTGGTGCATAAAGCAAGGTTTTGCGGTTTTGCCTTGCAGTAGGCTCCTATTTGCTTTCCTTTATAGATAATGTATGATATGTATTGCGTGTGGATATTAATGTTAGGATTGATTATGAATAAGATAGCTTAGCCTTGATTATTGATGTCATGGGTAATTAAATAAGGGTCTTGGACCTGTAAGATAGTATGTTTATAACTTTGTAGACTCCGATTGCATTCTCCCTAGTTTATATTTAATTGTAGCATGGATTTGATACATTGTATATTATGGATGCAGTTTTAGTTTTGGAAGCATGATTAGTATATTTGATCTTAATGGGCTAGTGTGGTATTCTTGGCATCATAATTTGGGTAGAATTAACTTAAGTGCCCTTAGTTTTGGTTGAAGTTCTTGTCTTAGGCTTATATGTGGATTACTTGAAATCTAAAAGTTGGACTAGATATCTTAGCGTAGTTTGGGGCATAGTGTGTCTAATTAAGAAAATTAAGATTTAGAAGTGGAATTGTATGATCCACTTAGGCCTAGACTTGTGTTAGTCATCGTGGAATTAACTGGATATAGTAGACATTGTTGAGACTAGTAAACCTTAGTATAAGGTTACTTCATGACTCGATCTATTGTAATGATGTTACTAGGATTCTGACTTATGAGTTATAGGTATGTTGTTGCTTATAGAAATGATTTAATAATGGGCCCATAGAGATGCCATTTCCTTTTAGACTTTATACTTGGACCATAGAGATGCCATTTTCTCTTAGATGCATTGTTGGGCATATAGAGATGCTGTCTCCTTTTATATATGGTAGTTGACCTAGAGAGGTGATATTCCTTATCATCATGATGAATGGCCTTTATATATGAAATGACTTATCTTTGTGTCAAGCTTATTAAAATTATGCTTCTTATGTGAGAGACGATTATATGCTTATTGATATTATACCTCATATATGCGAGATGTCTCCTAGATGTGAGATGATTATAGATATGTTATGACTTATAAATATGATTGTAGAGATGAGTTCCGTATATATATATGGGCCAAAATTCTTGATGATGATATTATAATTATTTTGAGCATATTTTTGGGACAAGAGCCAATTGATGATATCTATTGGACATCTGAGAAGTTCTTATCCTTGTAGATAATGCGATTATAGTTCATGAATATATATGTGTGTTTATGTGCATATACACATCTCTCCGGTAATGGACAGAGGAACGTGTGGCATGATGCTTATGATTTCACTGATTTAATACTGGTGATGAGATGTATAGATTTGATACATTTATGATTATATCAATTATTGATGTGATTCTAGCTGAAATGCGATCTTATGACTGTTCTTCCTAATATTATGGTATAAGCTACGTGGTAACTAGTTATCTATTAGGTGACTATATTACTTGATGCTTAGAATTCTAAAAATGTTAGTTAATGAGCCTTGCTTAGAAATGTCATAGCTAACGACTGGGGTTGATACATGGCTAGATGGATTTATCGATGGTAATGATATGTGGCTATTGATAGCAAGTTATAATGCTGATTAGTGGTTAAGTTAGGATAATATGGTTACATTTCTTGGTGATAAGGTATGCTAGTAATAATGATGCCTAGTTAATAATGATTCCAAGTTACTGATGCTGACTAGCTAATAATGAGGACTGACTAATAACGAGGATTAGTTGATAAATAATTATTAAATATTGATTGGTTTTAGTCAATAAAAGATGTTTAGTTGATAAATAATGAATAGTGAATAGATGAAGATTATGGTTTAATGGTGAACCCTAACTAGACATTAGGTTTGGCTAATTATTAATTAATGGTTAGTTTCTATTCCATAATTAATGATTATGTGAAAAATCAGTTAGATTTATAACTAGATATCATGTGATGAGTAGTAAACTAGCGGTATAATAATGAGTCTTAGCTAGTTAATAATGAGCAGATTGAATATAATGATAGGATAGTTATCTTTGTGATGTTATGATTATGGTTGCGAGTATATTGTCTTGAGTCCGTGCACCTATTATAAACCTATATTTATGCATTAATGATTATGATGATATATGACACCCGGCAAGGCCGGAGGATACTATGATGATATATTGATACTCGACTAGGCTAGAGAATACTATGATGATATATTGATACACGGAAAGGTTGGAGGATACTATGATGATATATTGATACACGACAAGACCAGAGGATACTATGATGATAAATTGATACCCGACAAGACCAGAGGATACTATGATAATATATTGATACCCAAAAAGGCCGAATGTTGATCACGATGATAATGGTCATGATGATGACACTAATGATGAGATTACTGATAGTTATTGTGTACCTTGCATCCATTTCTATAAGTACATCACCTAGCACCTATATGCACCTATGTCTATCTGTCGGTATGGGATGATTTCATTGATATGGGTATAGAATATGTCTTGTGTTGTTGTATGTTGATTGAAACTTTTGAGCCTGGGGTGGTGGGGGTACACATAGGCTAGGCTAGGTATTTGGTTGTCCGAAGTAGCCAATTATTCAAGCTATTATTGATTTTGTTGTTATCATTGTTATGATCATTAATATGGCTATCTTATAATTGATTGGTCATTGATACGGTATCGAGATTTAAGGTACATTCTTGGCCTCTCCTATCTTATGATTGCATTATTATGTATGATTATTTCATGTCTAGCCATGTTGATTAAAAACCCCAAATATAATAGTATTTAAATCAGATAAGTGTTATAATGAGGTCTTAAATGAGAATATGATGATATAGGTTATGCTCTGAGATGACCTCATGTTTATGTGCATATATATCTAGATATATATTTAGTTGTATAAAGCTATGGTACTACCGTATATCCCTTCCTTTGTTGTTTATTTTGTATAGTCGTTACTTCACCTTGTAAATTTCTACATAGCTTTTTTTTGCTCTTTATTCATATATTGACCTGGGATATGTGGTTTAGCATTGACGCATATTGAATGTTGATGGAATAGGATAGTTCACCCTGATACTTCCTTAGTCTTATTATGTTAGACTCTTGGACATGAAAAGGATTATTGCCCCTTATTATTCTCATTGACTTGATATATGATTTCTGGACTCTTTGGTGTAGATTTCATTTTGTTTATATGCTATGTATATTGGTTTTATGTTTGGATCTCAGTTGGCATGGATTTGATACATTTCTATATTATGGATGTGGTTTTAGTGTTGTAAGCATGATTAGTATATTTGATCTTCTTGGGCTTGTATAATTTTCTTGGAATCATAATTTGGGTAGAATATATTTATGTGCCCTTACTTCTAGTTGAAGTTCCTATATTAGGCTTTTATGTGGCTTACTTTACATCTAGAAGTTGGACTAGATATCTTAGCCTAGTTTAGGGCATAGTATGCCTAGTTAAGAAAATTTAGGTTTAGAAGTGGGATTGTCCGACCCACTTAGTCCTAGACTTGTGTTAGTCATTGTGGAATTAGCTGTAGTGTTAGACATAGTTGAGACTAGTAAACCTTAGTGTAAGGTTACTTTGTGACTCGGTATATTGTAATGATGTTCCTCGGATTGTGACTTATGAGTTATATGTATATTGTTTCTTATAGAAATGATTTAACAATGGGCCCATAGAGATGCCATTTCCTCTTAGACTTTATACTTGACCCATAGAGATGCCATTTTCTCTTAGATGTGTTGTTGGGCCTATAGAGATGCTGTCTCCTTTTATATATGGTAGTTGGACTAGAGAGGTGATATTCTTCATTATGATGATGAATGACCTTTATATATGAAATTACTTATAGTTGTGTCAAGCTTATTGAAATTATGCTTCCTATGTGAGAGACGATTATATGCTTATTGATATTATACCTCATATATGCGAGATTCCTCCTAGATATGAGATGATTAGAGATATGCTATGACTTATAAATATGATTATAGAGATGAGTTATGTATATGTATATGGGCCAAAAGTCTTGATGATGATATTGTAATTAGTCTGAGCATATTATTGGGCCAGCGACCAATAGATGATATCTATTGGACATCCGGGAAGTCCTTATCCTTGTATATGATGAGATTCCAATTTATGAATATATATATATGTGTGTTTATGTTCATTTACACATCTCTCCGATAACAGACAGAGGAAGGTGTGGTATGACACTTATGATTTCACTGATTAAATACTAGTGATGAGATGCATAGATTTGATACATTTATGATTATATCGGTTATTGATGTGAGACAAGTTGAAATGCAATCTTATCACTGTTCTTCCAAATATTATAGTATAATCTATGTGGTAACTAGTTGTCTATTAGGTGACTATAGTACTTGATTCTTAGAATTCTAAATATATTAGTTAATGAGCCTTGCTTAGTAATGTGGTAGCTAACAACTAGGGTTGATATGTTGCTATGAAGATGGGTTTATTAATGGTAATGATATGTGGCTATTGATTACAAGCTATAATGCCGATTAGTTATTAAGTGAGTATAACGTGGTTAACATTGCTACGTGATAAGGTATGCTAGTGATAATGATGCCTAGTTAATAATGATGCCTAGTTACTGATGCTGACTAGATAATAATGAGGACTAGTTAATAAAGAGGATTAGTTGGTAAACGATTATTAGATATTGATTGGTATTAGTTAATAAAAGATGTTTAGTTGATAAATGATGAATAGTGAATAGATGATGATTATAGTTTAATGGTGAACCCTAACTAGACATTAGGTTTGGCTAATTATTGATTAATGGTTAGTTACTATTCCACAATTAATGATTATGTGAAAAATCAGTTAGATCGATAGCTAGAGATCATGTGATGACTAGTAAACTAGAGGTAAAATAATGAGTCTTGGAAAGTTAATATTGAGAAGATAGAATATAATGATAAGATAGTTATCTTTGTGATGTTATGATTATGGTTGCGAGTATATTGGCTTGAGTCTGTGCACCTGTTATAAACCTATATTTATACATTAATGATTATGATAATATATTGATACCCAGCAAGGACGGAGGATACTATGATGATATATTGATACCCGGTAAGGCCGGAGTATACTATGATGATATATTGATACACGGAAAGGTTGGAGGATACTATGATGATATATTAATACCCGACAAGGACAGAGGATACTATGATTATATATTGATACCCGGTAAGGATGGAGGTTGATCACAATGATGATGGTCATGATGATGACACTTATTATGATATTATTGATAGTTATTGTGTACCTTGCATCCATTTCTACATGTGCATCGCCTATCACCAGTATGCACCCATGTCTATCAGCCGTTATGGGATGATTGCATAGATATAGGTGAATAATATGCCTTGTTGTATGTTGATTGAACCTTTCGAGACTGGGGTAGTGGGGGTACACATAGGCTCAGCTAGGTATTTGGTTGTATGGAGTAGCAAGTTATTCACACCATTATTGATATTGTTGTTATCATTGTTATGATTGTTATTATGGCTAGCTTATGACAGATTAGTCAATGATCTGGTATCGGGATTTAATGTATGTTTTCCGCCTCTGTTGTCTTATGTGCATTATTATGCACGATTATTTCATGTCTAGCCATGTGGATTAAAAACCCTGAATATGATAGTATTTGAATCCTGATAAGTGTTGTAATGAGGTTTTAAATGAGAATATGATGACATAGGTGATGCTTTAAGATGACCTCATGTTTATATATATATATATATATATATCTAGTTATATGAAGCTATGGTGCTACCATATAGCCCTTTCTTTATTGTTCATTTTGCATAGTCGTTACTTCGCCTTGTATATTACTATATATCTTACTTTCACACTTTATTCATATATTGACCTGGGATATATGGTATAATATTGATGTATATTGAATCTAGCTAGAATAGGATAGTTCACCCTGATATTTTCTTAGTCTTATTATGTTAGACTCTTGGACATGAAAATGATAGCTGTCCCTTATTATTCTCATTAACTTGTTATATGATTTTTGAACTCTTGGGTGTAGATTTTGTTCTGTTTATATGCTAGGTATATCCGCTTTATCTTTGGAGCTCATTTGTCAGTTTCCTACTGAGTACCATTCATTTGGTACTTATACTACACTTCTGCATCCTGCAGATCATAGTATGGGTTATCGTTATTAATGTGTGCATAGTGCAGAGTAGCCCTGGTTCAAAGACTTAGAGTGAGCTCCTTACATTTGGTGTATTATTTATCTCTGTCTTATGTATTAGACAAGTCTCTACGTTGTATTTGGAGATTAGTTGTATCTGTGTAATTCTCTTGATATTTCACTCTTGTGCTCTTTTTATATTAGAAGATCTTATACTAATACCACCGGGTTTTGGGATTCTTCTATGTATTGATATTTATTTCATATATTCTGCATTTTTTCTTATATTATTGAGTAGTCCGTTACTACCCGTTCAGGAATATGGGTTGGCTTGCCTATTGGTGGGTTATGGTAGGCGCCATCATGACTTGAGGAAATCGGGTCTTGACATTCTCACTCACAAGGAGAAGTTTCTCACCTTCAAGAATCACTCAATTATTTCTGAACGAGTTATCAATATCTCTCTCCTAAAGGAATCCCACTACCATATCGGTCACTTTCTCAAACCTTAAGACTTGTCGATGGTGTTTTGCCTATGTGTCCTAAAAATTTTTGAAGATCCCATCTGCATGTTCTTCGCTAATCTTTGCCTTTCCCCTGACAGTGGGGAATTGGAAACCTAGGTTCTTGGTACTCGTATTATTCTAAATGTCTTCTTATTTGAGAAAGTATTTGACACCAAATTCTCGGGTGTTGTCCCTTTCATGAAAGACACCTGGACTGAGAATTTTGAAGTTAGTTTTGATGAAGAAAAGAAAGCTATCACAGATACTGTCTTAAACAACTACTCTTTTGGTCCTTTGTCCCTCAGCTTCTGCAATAGGATCTTGGACCATATCATTGCAACCACCTTGATTCCTCAAAAAGGGCCTCTCAGTAATGTGACTTGTAGATATGTATTTGTTCTCTACTGCCTATTCAAAAAATACAAAATTAGCTGGAGCGCCTGGATTCGTGAATATATGATAGAAAGTGCAGCTGACTCCCATGCCTCGGCATGTCTACCCTGCTATTTGCTCATCACTCGGATTCTTCTTCAGTATGGAATTGACCTTTCCTCCTATCCAGTGGTAGAAGTCTCTTCCACCTATGATTCAAAAACCTTCGCAAGCATGGCTATGTTCTAATTGAAAAAAAATGGTGTAAAAAGGAGTCTGTCAAAAGCTGTCCTGACACATCCAGGGTATGTAAACTTGTGCCTAAATCCATGTCCTATGCATATAAGGAGACTGAAGAACTCAAGAACAGGCTCATTGCCATTGAGATAGGAATTTCCATCATCAAGGAGTCGACAGCCAAGCTACTATAGCAGGGCAAAGAGACAGGTAATGACATAGGCAAAGTGCGACTCTCCCTTGACGGTTTCAAATAGGAAGGAGTAATATTGTTTGACAGAATGTTATCCCAAGTTGAGCCCATCAAGTCTGAATCTTTCTCCTCCTCAAATGAGCTTTCCATCTCCGTTCAGAACTCTTACTCTAACTTTACCATGAGTGTTGAAAAATCTTATAATCTCATTTTCTCTAACATGAACAATACTCTTACTTATTTCCTTGCCAAATGATGTTGAACTCTTTTAATTCAAAAGGGGGTCTATCCCTTCTCGTACTCTAGTCTGTATAAATACACTACATACTTCTGCTCTAACGTGTTTTTGTTTCCACTGTAGCTTTGCATGTCTAGTATTATATGTTTTTTTGGCTTATTATTTTCTTGTTGTACTGTGTTTTTGCTCTGTTCTTTTCCTTGTTTTGTGGCTGGGGTACATTTCTTTTGCTGTGTTTTCTCTGTTCTTTTTGATTATATCAAAAAGGGGAGAAAATGTGCATTATTTAACAAGACATGGGACAAAGGAAGCAAGTAGACTATCATCACATCAAAGTCAACTACAACCATCAAGGCAGAAAGTAAGGGGAGCTAGCCAACAATCCGACCAGAGAAGTCAACTGATATTTAAGTTTGTGCTACCAAGGCAGAAAGTCAGGGGGAGCTAGTTTGTGATACCAAGGCAGAAAGTCAGGGGGAGCTAGCCAGCAATCCTAACTGGGAAGTCAATTGATGTTTAAGTTTGTCATTATAAAAAAGGGAGAGATTATTAGACTTTCCTAGGTTATAATTTAATAATGGAAAACTAACAGGTGGATCTTTGCAGGATAAAGAATGCAAGATACTGGAAGATTGCTGATGGTGAAAAAATAAAAGAAACAAGTAAAGAAGCCTGCTCCAGGAAAGGAAAGATATCCAATCATAAAAAGAAGCATCATAACACTCAAACAGAGGCAAGAAAATCAATCAAACATCTTGGAAATGAAAGGAGAATCATTATCCCAAAATTATGATCACTATCCTAGAATCACGATAGATTAGATAAATCAGGACAAAAAGCAAAAGGAAGGAAGGCCACAATTTTCACATGGACAACAATCTATACAAAACTAAAAGAAAATATAGATCACAGACATATCTGATATGGACATGATCCAAACACGGATATGGACATATCAAACAATTACATTCCTCCACCAAGGAATCAATTTAAATCCTTGGTTGAGAAGAAATCTCTTGGGTTTCCTTATGAAGGGTAGCAGTCAAAGACTATAAAAAGTGAAGACTGAAGACAAACATGGGTTATGCAACTTCAACTAGAAAATTTAAAGTGTCTCAATCTTAGTCTCACAAGGCTTTGCAACTTCAATTAACAATTGTTATATAAAGAGTAGGATCGAGTCAACTTTGTAACATCAACTAAAGTTGTGTCCTAAGATCTAAAGAGAAAAATAATTCTTTAGAACTTGTTTCCTATCATTGTACTCGAGCCCAATATTCAATGATCTAAGGAAAATTTTAAATCCATAGGGACTGGAAGTAGGCACCACATTGGTGTTCTGAATAAGGATAAATCTGTATGTTATTACTTACGTTCTATTATTTACATGCTTAATTGTTTAAATCTAATCTATTTGTGAAGTGCACTAATCTGTAGGCAAGACATCTGTGAGGAGTCAGTATTCGAGTCATAAAAGAAAATTTTAATTCACCCCCTCTTAAATTACATACACAAACCCATGCAACTCAAGTGAACAAAGGTTAAGCCACTTCTCATTGCACTCTATCAATAACTCATAGTCATCCGCACCTACAACACCACTGAATCCAAGAGAACCCAAATGTGTAAATCTTTCAAATTTTTTCTAATTATTAGAAGGCATTGATGTGCTATGAATTTATAGCACTCACGATGCTTAAACTTAGAGAATATGCATGAACTTAAGGCTATTTTGTTGGATTTGATGTGTTTTTAGAGTGATTTTACAGAAAACTAGATTTTGGATGCTAAACGGAAGAAAATATGGTTTTGGATGATAAATGGAAGAAAAATATGAAGATCGAAGTTTTGGGATACTTAATTAGGTATTTCTGGGTGTATGTGCCACTTATCAGGAGTAGATAACCAAAATAGGTGCCAAAACTTATAGTTTAAAGGCTTAGAAGTAGGAAAAAGAAGACTCTGTCACTTACTAAGGGCAAATACGATCCATATGTAGTATATATGGTCCATATGTGACCAAAGTATGTTACAGGGCCCAAGTCCAAAGAACTGCAGAAGCTGAGCAGGAGGTCTGGCACATAGTTAGACCACATACGGTCTATATGTAATACATACTGACCCAAACTTTTCCTTATTATTTTGAAATTATTTCATAGGGTTTCCATTTAACCTGCTTACACTCCTATGACGTTTTAGTCATTATTATGTATGTTGAGTCAAGATTTTTCTATTTTTTTTAGGATTTGATTTCTAGGGTTTATTGTAATCTGTAAATACCCTTTAGACTTTATTTAGAGAAGAAAAAAAATTGAGAGGCCACATATTGAGAGATAGGACCTTGGGGGAAACCTTATACACTTATTGTTGATAATTTGTTCTTGGTTTGTTATTCAATTTAAGACATTGACTTTTCTTCTTTCATTATTGTGAGATTAATTCTTCAATTTTGTTTGTGGATTCCATGATTGATCTTGTAACTATGAGCGGCTAATTCTCTTAGCTAGGGTTGTGGGAACCTTGATGGATTCATAAAGTAGAGGAAGCGCCAAGTAGTTCTATATACAGATTCTTACATGTATTGAGTTTTCTTTGATCTTATTAATTTCTTAACGGGTGCACACATTAATATCCTGCTAAGAATATCTCTACTTACTCCATAAGAGGAGTCGCGACGAGGAAAAGATAATTACAATAGTGATTTAAAGATTAAGTATTGATCTAGGCTAATCATTATATCAATGTACGATGGTTATCTATCATCTAATAACTTGAGACTCAAAATGTAATAGTTAACTGGAATCCAGGATAAGGGATAGTAATGTGACATCCCGAGACTCAAAAGGTAAAGGATAAAATCCGTTAATGAGTCCACAAGATAATTGATGGTACATAACTGATATTCCACATGCAAGGTATCAGAATAGTTTGACAGTGCATGATAAATCTGTAGAATTGAGAAGCCAGGGGAATCAAATGCCTAGTGTTCATCTTAGATTGTTTACAAACAAGAGCAACTGATTCTTGTCCTTTTTACCATTTCAGAAAATCCCCCTTTTTTACTTTTATAAGTTCAAGATATATTTCTAACATATTACCTGTGGGATTAATCCCAACCTATTTGGATTACTATATTTTGACAGCGACCACATTATCCTTCTAAGCAGGGGTAGTTTAGGTGTTATCAAATTTTGGCACTATTTTTAGGAATACAGTTGTAGATTGACCGATTGGAGTTGTAGAAATTGTCAAATTCTTCTTCAGGCATACGCTAGTGTGTGACTTTGTCATGCCCTAAATCCTATTGGGACGAAAAGGCACCCATTTTGGAAGAACCAACTCGTAACCCTGTACTTTTCATGCATGTAACTATGAAATTCAAAGATCATGCTAATATGGATATGATGCATTGATAAAAACAAACCACGTAAGTAAGTCCAAACCTACATATAAAAAACACAAAACTTGGCCGTTGGCGCCACAACGTTAAAAGAACACAATGCTACCACACTTAACTTCACATTAGTCTGCAAATCCTCTAAAAGACACATATGCTTAGTTAAGGTCGGGAAATCCCCCCACCTTGATCATAACTACTATACAATACCAAAATATATATAAAAAACTGGAAAAGCTCTGAATCAGCTTGGAGCTCACCAATAGATGCTGGATGTCCTGTGCTCCTATTGGGGTGGTCTACTAGCTGGAGTACCTATATCTGTAGCATGAAACATAGTGTCTCCCATGAGTTGTGTCAATACAAAGAGTGGACTGAGTATGTACGACATGAAGTGACTATAAATAAGACAAGAGCTCAAAAAAATAAGTTATCAATATATAACTACAAATATAAGGATAGAATACCAACTTTGCTTGTACTTATGGGATCATGTACATTACATCCTTGAGATGACAACTTGGTTAGAGGAAGTATGGAGTAATGAAGGCTTATTTATTATTGATCCTTATCCTTTTGATATGGTTCGGTATTGCAGGAGTGTGGCAGAAGCTTGTTAGAAAGATTGACACATCTTATCCACAATAATCATGCACTTATTCAAAAGGTTGACTGGTTTAGCTTGGGTATCTACCACTTACAACTAGAGTTGTATGTAAAAGTAGTTGTGTGTATGCCCAACAACTTAGTTATAGGTGTTGTAAGACTAAAATTTTTTTGAGAAGCCAACTTGAGGAGATAAAATTGGAGGAGTCAAAAATTGCTCGTACACTTATGAATAGTGTCACACTTAAGGAGAGCATACTAGAGCTTTGGAGGTATATAAGAAAGCAATTCCTGAGTTAGGGCATATTGGACCTCATTCTAAGTATTTTTCCATATTGTGTTTGGATAGTCAGATCTTGATTGAGCCATTTGGACCTGAAGAAGAGTGTGAGAAAAAGGAAATATATATATATATATATTCTTGAATTTGTTGAGCCAAGAGCAAAGAATCACATTTTTCATGGAACGGCCAAGAAGTATAATAAGCAACTTCTATTTCTTTGGTCCTTTATTCTTATACCACCGCCCCTGGAGCATTGTAGAAAATCAAAAAAATAATTAGGGGTGAAATTCATAAGTTCAAAGTAGAAAGAGAAAACTGGAAGCCAACTCTTGGGCTACCTTGATAAAGTCTAAGTAAACAAGGTACCCATGGGCTTGTTGGGGAAGTCGAGTACCCAACCAAGCCATAATGTTAAAACAACCGCTGCTTGGGAGGCAACCCAAGAGATTTTTTTATTTGTACATATTATTGTGATTAATGTCAGAGCTTCGCGCCTATGGTGCTACAGGTATATTCCTAACTCTTTGGTTTTGTAGTGGTCTAATGCATTGGGGATAATGCATGATTTTAAGTTGAGGGTGGGCCTGCTTAAGGGTCTTAATGTCCTCTTGGGGTTTTATTGTTGTTTTTTCTTTTCCCCAGAGTCATGTTCCTTATAGAGTCGGCATGTTTAGGCATATTATGTTTTGTTTTGTGATGTTTTGTGTTTAACTAGGAGAAAAATGAGTATCTAGGACAGTTAACATATTTTTTGTTGATTCTTGAGAAAACGATACCCCTTCAATAGCTTATTTTTGAATTGTGTTATATGTATATATATATAACTATTGTGAATCTTTTCATGACATTAGTATTAGGGACATGATAATCATAGCTAACAATTGCATGAACCAGATAGGTAGTAGCTTGTGATGTGACTCTGTGCCATGTGTGTGTGAGATAATACTTAGTTCCCTTTGTGTGTTAAATATAGAACTTGCTAATTAGTCTTCCTAGGTTGTAGGATAGTCGGTGAGTAAAAGATCGTAGGCTGTTTTTTTATGTTAGTGCATTTTTAGCCTAAATGACCTTTCCTATGTGAAAGAGTATCCCTTGATCCTGATGTTTGAGTCTTGTAGCCTATTTTCTTATTACAACTTTCACCTTCCTATTTGTGTTACAATGAACCTTTTTGGCTGTAGTCCTTCTTGGACATTTTGCACCTCAACTCATGTATCAGTCAAGCACCTAAATAGAGGGTGGCTATCATAGGTGTGCATAATGTAAAGTGGGTATGAAAAAGGGTAGAATAAGAAAAAAAATGGTAAGGCTGGGTGTGGTATAAAAAGAAAAATAAATTAAAAAATCAAACCCAATTTAAATGTGCAATAAAATAAAAGGACAAATATGGGTGAAACAAAAAAAAGTGGTTGGTAAGTGGACCCTAAATTAAGTGTAGTGCCAACGAGTCTTGGTCATTTGATATATCCATATGTACCATACAAGGACCCCAAGTCTACATTACAAGCCAATTAAAGTCCTATAGTGATCCCAACTTGACTGTCTGAAAACTAAGATAAAGAAAATAAGGAGAGCCTATGGTATTTGATACACATTGGTGGAACTTCTCTTTTGAGCGTGAGTGTCTGTTGACCCTCCCCACATTGACATGTATTGTTTCATATGAGTGAGTGGAACTTCTTTCTTGTGAGAGAACATGGATTGTATTGCCAGCTGCTTACTTGTCTGGTTAGTGTAACTTGTACATATGCATGGTTATTTGTTGCTAATATAATGCCATAGCTTGATTTATTTGTGTTACATTGTTGTGATTCATAGATACGCACAATTGGTTTTAAAACTATTAAATTTGGAGAGGGTAATGTGTTTTGAGCTAAATTTGATGATTGACTGCCATAGGTATCTTAGGTTTCTCTAGGTTAAGCATCATCATATATTGTGTTGTGTTTTGTTTCCTGAGGATATACAACATTCTAAGTTGAGGGTTTTGATGTGCTATGAGTTTATAGCAGTTACGATGCTTAAACTTGTAGAATATGCAAGTACTTAGAGCTATTTTGTTTGATTTGATATGTTTTTGCAGGAAACCAAGTTTTGGATGCTAAACGGAAGAAAAAGATGGGTTTGGATGATAAATGAAAGAAAAAGATGAAAATTGAAGTTTTGAGCTACTTACTTAGGCATTTATGGGCGTATGTCCCATTTACCTGGCATAGGTGACCAAAGTAGGTGCCAAAACTTGAAGTCCAGAAGCTCAGAAGCAGGAAAAAGAAGACTCTGTCACTTACTAAGTGCACTTACGGTCCGTATATGATAGAGGTCCAAGTCTAGAGAATTGTAGAAGCTGAGCAAGAGGTATGACACATAGACCCCATACGCTTCGTATGTGTTACATACGGACCATATACGGCCTAAGTAGGTGAAAAGCAAAATCAAATTTTCCAAATTGTTTCAAAATCATTTCCTAGGGTTTCTATGTTACCTACATACACTCCCATGATGTTTTTAGTCATTATTATCTATGTTTAGTCAAGGTTTTCCTATTTTATTTAGGATTTGATTTGTAGGGTTTCTTGTAATCTATAAATACCCTTTAGACTTTATTTAGAGAAGAAGAAATCTAGAGAGGCAACATATTGAGAGATAGGCCCTTGGGGCTACCATATACTCTCACTGTTCTTAGTTTATTCTTAGTTTTTAATAAATTTAAGGCTTTGGGTTTTCTTCTTTCATTATTGTGAGATTGATTTTGTAATTTTATCTGTGGATCCCATGATTGATCTCATAACTATGAGGGGCTATTTCCTTTAGCTAGGGTTGTGGGAACCCTGGCAAATTAACGAAGTAGAGGAAGTGCCAAGTTGTTATAGATAAAGATTCTTGCATGTATTGGGTTTTCTTCATTCTTATTGATTTTTTAACGGGTGCTTAAGTTAAGATCCTGCATAGAATATCAATACTTACTCTACAAGAGGATTAGTGACTAGGAAAATATAATTAAAATCGTGATTTGAAGATTAACTGTCAATCTAGGCTAATCATTATTATCTATGTAAAATGGTTATCTATCATCTAATAACTCAGGTCTCAAAAGGTAATAGTTATCTGGAATCTAGGATAAGGGATAGTAAGGCGACATCTTGAGACTCAAAAGGTAAAGGATGAAATCCGTCAATGATTCCATAAAATAGTTGATGGTATGTAACTTATGAAATTCTACATGCAAGGTATCAAAATAGTTCGACAGGTCATGATAAATATGTGGAATTGACAATAAATCTGTGGAATTGAGAAGCCAGGGGGAACACAAGCCTAGTGTTTGCCTTATATTTTTTTACAACCAACAACTACCAATTCTTGTCCTTTTTACTATTTCAAAAAATCCCCCATTTTATTTTCTGCACTGCCTGGTGATTTTAACAAGTTCGAGAAGGATTTTTGATGTATTCCCTATGGAATCGACCCAAACCTAGTTGGGTTATTATATTTCATCAACGACTGCTTTATATTTTAAGAAAGGGTAATTTGGGCATTATCAGACATAACTATACTTGCAATAATAGGAGGCATAGTAAATCTAGATGGCTGAGAAACCACTTAAAGAGGTAACATAGAAGAAGGATGAACTCCAGATCTCAGAATGCCATACTCAAATACAAGAAGTAATGGAGGAAAAGTAATTGAAGTCTATGGGATACCATAAGAAAATGTCAGAACTATAGGAGGATCCATATTTGGGATCGTAGGAGTGCCATAAGCAAAATCTAGCATATACAGATGTACCACACTCGAAGCTAGAGGACCACCAGTTTTAATCAAAGAAGCACCCTCCAAATGGGTCAGTAATCGAATAAATAACCCCTCAAAGATTGGGGTAGAAGAACTCTATGGGATCAAAGTAGCGCTTACACATGTGACATGTTCAACCCGAGGCTCAGGGGAGAGTCCCCTTGTGCAATCTCTGGACGGGGAAGATCCTTGTGCCCGTCCTCCACCTCGAGCCTTTCCATAATTCACAACTCACCTTCTAAACTGGGCTCTTTTCTCAAATAATGGATCCACATGTCTAGCCTTACTGGTTCTAGTCCTCACCATTTGTGCAGAAAAAAGGGAAATATAAATTAGAATACAAGGTATGGAAGAATTTACATGATAAGGAACAAAATAAGAGAGATTCCTAAAGATATCTCATAGCCTCTAGAAGATAGAAACAAACATCTATGTACTGATCCACAAGAATCTACTAGATACCCTGTTCTTACGCTGATGAGACCAATAAAAACCTGGCTACTCTGATACAAATTTTGTCACGACCCCAAAATTGAGGGTCATGATGGCACTTGTCACGGAAACACTTGACAAGTAAGCATATCGCCCAAATTGATATAAAAAGGTAAATCAATACTAAGAACCCAAGGCAAGTCTTCGAGAGCAAAGTCGAACTACACAAACATGATAATAGCAGAAATACAATCAAAGATACCAAACTAAATCCCAAAATATGGTGTCATAATGTAAGAACTACTAAATACATCTCGAATATTAAAGATACCTTAATAGTCCTAAAAAGATCAAAATCTGTCTCAGAATACTAAATAAGACATGAAATAGATAGGAAGAGGTAGTAGGCCAGCTCCTGAAGCATAGGACGTTCGCTACCTTGAATATATTCCAAATGCTTGTTGAATAAGCTATCTGGGCAGAGCACTCGTACCTGGATCTATATTGAAAGTGAACAGTAGGGGAAAGTATGGTCCAATTATACTCAGTAGGTATCATAGGATGATTGAGTAAAGTAGAAAATAAAGCATATAAACACAAACTATGGGCATACCACCTGCAATCAGAAAATGTCCTAAATGATAGTCCACACCATCCCTAAAAATAGTTCTACTATATAAACGTATGACAAATATAGGTAGCAGAAAGAAGAAAAAATATACACATATGCGAAATACAAGTATAATAATATAGAATAAATTGACATATATCAAGTCAAGAATAGAAATACAATCACAGAGTAAGTACAATATATGGAGTGCAATGAAGATAATGATGATGTGATGCATGAGGTCGTCACACAACCTCCATATATACCTTTCAAGTTGTGCTTATAGGTAGGATACATGGGGGGTCCGTCAACCCATATACAACCAATATTTAATATTAATATCCATAACTCTTCTCCGACACAACATTGGTAGAGTGTTTTTAAAGATGTCACATTTTCTGTCAGAAAAAACTAGTATTTCCAGTATTTCATAGTGGTACTAATGTTTAATGAATGAATATGATATGTGGATGTAATACTCAAACCTAAACATAATGAGAATTTCCAATATCCAACCAATATACCAACTATGTGAGCCAAAATACACTCAAATATAATCTAGAAACCATCAAGTGAAACATACATGTAATTGTCACTAATACCATATAAATCCCAAAATCTAGTTTTTTCCCACCAAAGAAAGCACAACCAAACATACTTATATCAATACTAGGACAACAACATCATATAAGACCCCACACAGTCACACTTAGAAAATAATGTCTCAAAACTACAAAATATTATCCACATAGGCCCCCATGCGGGCACATAAATAACCTAAACACATTTTTCCATGATATAAACCCACACTCATAACATGCTTTTACATTATTATTATCTACCCAACCCAGTCTGAAGAAAGTCAAGTTATACCCTACCTCAAATATCAATACTAGTACAATAAGCCTTTAATATTGATCTTTCACCTCATATAGAGACCAACAATCAGCTAAACACATAAATATAAAATCTATGCATCAAAAGAAAGCCAACAATACCTATATTGACCACTTTTGAATCGGGTCAAAATAGACCCCCAAAATGAATTTTTAAAAAAGATGGGTACACTAGAATTTGTCCAAATATTTATTTTCAAGATTAAAAGAACTCGTACGATAAAACCCAAATGAAAATGGGTTAAAATTGAAGTATGAATCAAAGAACTGCTAATTTAGGCCTTCCAGGTCAAAATCCCCAAATTCCATCTTAAAATTTAAGTTTAAACAAGACTTAAATGATAAAAACAAAGAAGAACAATTGAAAATTGGGATTTGGAGTTTAGACAAGATTAAAAATGGAAGAAAATGCCCAAAAACTCAAACTCTAAGCTCTAAATCTCAAAAATAGTGAAAAATATTAAAAATAAGGGATATAATCCACCCAGGCAATGCCTAACTAATTATCAGGTTGCTTAAGCAGCCATCACTTGTGTGACCAGGTGTCTCTTAAGTGAATTCCACCTTGTTACATAAGTGACTTAGCTGTCTCTTATGCAACATACGTCTAGCATGCAGTGTCACTTATATGACTAGGCCATCGCTTATGTGAGCCTTATGTTGCTTAGGCAATACTTTGGCTATTAGTACAATTTACTTAAGTGATTAAAGCATTAATTAAGTGAGTCACCGGCTGAGTGGTGCATTAGCTAGAGAGTTGGATAATTATAACACCCTGAGTTTTGATCCTTAGAAAATTTCCTGGAATTCTGGTTTCTGTACCCAATACAACTCATGGGAACGAGTCATATGATGGGGTATGAATGCTTTGGTCCTGTCATATGCTAACTAGTGTTGGTTGGTGGGACGAATTTTGGTTAATAGAATGGATATGACTTAGGGGTACGAGTCGTATTGGTGGGTACAGATTGTTTGGTTCCTTAACTTATCATAGACTCAGTTACCTAGGTTGGTTCTGAGTATGAGTGGCTCACCGTGAGATATAATCCAAGATACAAATCATACCATGGAATCTTATAGTGGAAAGTGTCCAAATATTTCTTGGGTTTATTCTTTTAGGGGTATGGATGAAGGGTACAAATTATATGTTTTAGATACAACTTGGTTGGATGAGTCATATGCTGGACAATATTATATCCAAAGTTTGAGTCTAGGATATGAGAAGAGGGTACCATTCGTATAGAAGGGTACGACTCGTGAGGGTCAGTCGTACCCCTGTGATGGGATTTTTGTGCAACTTAAGAGGGGGTATTCTAGATATTTCCCCACTTATCCTAATAAGACCCCATGACTTCTAACCTACTTAGGATGTTATTCTCCATTCATTAAAACTTAAAAAGTCTTTCTAAACACTCTATAATTCTCTCAAAAGCTTTTGGTCAAGGAAAGTTAGGGTTTCAACTAGAGGATTAATTTAGGGCTTGTCTTGGTGATTTATTTCCATCATCATCTTGGTTTAAGGAATGTTCTCTTCCCTCAAGGTTAATTTTAACTATAAGCATGGTTTTTCTGAATGTTTTCGTGACTTCATTAATTCTATGATTTTGGTTTTCAAATATGATTTGGGGGTTTTAATATTAAATAGTTGGTTATGGTTTCCCATGGTTTTAATTATACTTTTATATGCATTAATGGCATTTTTGGATATTTGGATTGCATGGGAATGGTTTAATGGTAATTGGTATTGGTTTTGGTCATATTATGCCCTCACTGTGTTTGACAAAATGCCTATAAGAATGTTTTTATTTCTTTGATTACTTTTAATGGAACTGTTGCTTATTTTAACTTGGTAAAGGAATTATGCATGGTTTAAATGGATTGGAAAGGTTAATGGATAAATGGTTATTCTTTTGGGATACATGGAATCCCTTAAGTGGTTTAATATGGTAAATGAAAGGGCATTGTGTAGTCTTCTTAAACCTATATATAGTTGGCTGTGGATAGTACTTGTAAGTATGGTCGGTATGACGATACCACCACTAAATAGCCTTGGTTAATAAATGATAAATGGATTGTTTTATTTTTTGGTAATGGTTGTAATTGGGCAATAATGGAGGGATATGTATCAAAGCCATAGAAGTGGAAGTCCGGGAGGACCAAAATTGGAAACTCATATTTACAGATGTGAGGTTGGTCTTGCTGACCATGTGCATGATGTCATACTATATTTTGGGGGATGTACTAGTCATCCCAAGTTTTCTTCCCTGGTCATGTGGCTTCATGCACTGGGGCCCTTTAAGCAGGGGGAGCTGAACCCATATAGCCTATGGGTGGTTTAGGATGACAAAGCTACATAGCCCAGGTAAAGGTTTTAAATCCATGCTAAACCCGGTTCTTTTTTCCTATCATAGTTATATATGTGTATGGTTGTGTGCATATGTATAGTTTTACTTGAATTTATAAATGACATTATTTTATCCTTATCCTGAGTTCATGCAAGTGATCACTCGCTAACCCATCTTCGGGCAGCTGTATACCCACACTATGCAGGAATCGACCATTCTACTCCTCCTACATAGTGATTGACTTGGGGACAACTGTTGTATTAAAGTGGTGAGCTTCCATCCTTTCAGAAGTCTTCATTTCATGTTATGGATATTTCTAGACACTTTGATGTTATTTTGGATATTGGTTTTGGCCATGGTTTGGGGCATGTCCTAACTGGATTTTATTTCTCTTTTTGTTAGAGACTTTGTGGTACTATTATGGGTTGGTATGGGAGGGATCGCTATTGGTGTCAGACTTAGCATTGGAATAAGCTAGTGGGATGATATCATTAGATATAATTTCTCACTGTTTCATCGTATTTTATTTTGGGATTAAATATATTCTGTTTTGAAACTTATTTAGTTATGGCCTTTGGTATGGTTTGGTATGGTTGGGGCGATTGGTGTGGTATGGTTGGACATGGTTGGGTCGATCACGGTTGTGACCCTATCCCAGTGTCTTCATGTGAGCATTTACGCTATCTTGTTATATGTTCAAAATTCAGCCCATCAATAGCTGTACGAGGGTGTTGAGTTGGGCAATAGGGGGCGGTCCCTAGTCCTGGATAGACTTGGGATGCCCATTACAACAAGGCCCTGGTTAGGGTCATGTCAAGAATTCCATATCTCCGTAGACTCCTCGTTATTCACTTAGAATCTTAAGTACACAAATGAACTATTATACCCCACTAAATTTGATGCTCCTGACTCAATGTTGATATTAGATTTTGGAAAAAAATATCATTTTACAAAATTAATCCTGGGACCCAATTTTACATCGTTCCAAATCAAGGGTCGAAATGAGCAATAAAATCTTCAAAATTACACCAAATATGTTACCAATATAAGATCGACAGTTTGGATCTGCTGAAGCATTCCATTTATCCATCCGATGAACAATTCAAAAGATGTTGATTGAAGTTAACTAATAAGCCTTTAAGACCACAAAAATCACAATCTTGCATAAATTATATCAAAATGCATTGGAAATTGTGCCAATTATTCCAAACCCTAAAAATACCACAATGCAACCACCAGGAGGGGTAAATGGCCAAAACACATAGAAATAAATATTTCACATAATCACCAAAAATCAGGTCATTACATTATGATAGACTGTTTTGTAAATATCTACGGTAGAGTAGTACTCCCACATATGAACACATAGCCTATTTGAGACTGAGATTTGTGTGGGTCATATAAATACCCTGCATCAGCGTAACCACTAAGTCTGAGACTACAATCTTTAGAACAAAATAAGCCCAAATTAGTAGTTCTTTTTAGGTACCACAATATATTCTTGATCCCGTTTCAATGTATCCTAATAGGAGCAGAACTATACCTTGCCAACAAATTAGCCAAAAAGTCTATATCAGGCCTTGTAGTATTTTCAAGATACACTAGTGCACAAATTGCACTAAGATATGGTACATCAGGACCAAGGATTTTCTCATTCTTTTCTTGAGGTCAAAATGAATTTTCACATCAAGTGATTGAATAATCATCGGAGTACTTAATGAGTCATCAAGTGATCAAATAATCATCAGGTTACTTAATGGGTGTCCTCTATCCATATTAATTCTTTTCAACATAATTTCCGCATAGGAAAATTAATGGACAAAGCTATCATGTGTCAAATGCTCAATTTGTACATCAAGACATAATTTTGTCCTCCCAAGATCTTTCATTTCAAATTCTTCTTAAAATAATCAATTGACTTTTGAAGCTCTTTGGAGTTCCAATAAGGTTTATGTCATCAACATAAATTTCAAGTAGAATAAATTTTGATATTGTTTTCTTTATAAAAATTCATGGAAAAATTTTATCAGTTGTATAAGCTTCCTAAGATAAATACTCACTAAGAGAGTTATACCATATGCATCTAGATTGCTTCAAACCATAGAATGATCTTTGAAATCTAATTAAATACATTTTCGAGGCTTTGAAATATATGCTCCAGGTATCTTAAATCCATTAGAAATTTTCATGTATATCTCATTATTATATGATCAATATAGATAGGTTGTAAATATATATAGATAGGTTTTAACCACATCCATCAAATTTATTTCAAGTCTCTCATGGACAATGAAACTAATAAGACAACACAATATTATTGCATTCATAATTGGTGAATATGTCTTTTCATAATCGATCCCATGCCTTCATAAAAATTATTGTGCAACAAGTCGTGCCTTATACCTTTATATTTTATTTTTCAAAACTACCTATTTATAGTCAATAGGTTTTATACCATTAGGTGTTTGAGTTCTAGGTCTAAAAACTTCACCTTTGACAAGTGGCTGCAACTTTGATTGAATTGGTTCTTGCCATTTTAGCCAATCATTTCCTTGTTAATATTTTGAGTCAGATTGGTCCAAGATCCTTACTATCTTGCATGATTTTGTTGCAACATTATATGTAAAGACATAATTCACTACTATTTCAAACCGATTCAAATTAGTTCTGGCGTTACTTTAATTTTTTGATAGTTTCTCATTTTTTTGAGGGTCGATCTTACTGATTCTTCTGGAATATCAAAATTTCTCAATTCTTGAACTTCTATATGAGGATCTTTTGTAGTGTTATCTTGATATTTTGTTTTTGAATTTTGATCCTTAGAACCCAGTGGTCTACCATGCTTCAGGCATACGTTGGACTTATTAGCTATGACAACAACAATTTGAATTGGGACATTCTCTATAGGAATATGTGATTTGGTAATTCTTTTTAAATCTGTAATTTGATTTATAATTTTTTCATAGATGAATATTCTTTTGTTCTTTTTTCTCACATATAGAAGCATGATGTCCCATGGTTTCATGGCACTTTCAATGCTTAAAATTGTAAAAATATGCATTTACTTAGGTCGTTTTGTCAAATATTATGTGTATTTTATATATATTGTAGGTAAATTAGGTTGGAAGTGGTTATTGACTGATATAGGATGAAAATATCAAAAAAGTTGAAGTACTAACTAGGCAATGAGTCGTGTAGTCATATAACAAATCATTGCCAGCACCGTGATATTAACAATGGCCAAAGCTGAGTTCCAGGAGTAAAGTAAAGACTGACCATGACTCATTATGTGTGACTACGAGTCATGGTGTAGAGACTTTCTGAGCAAAGTGGCTAAAAGTCCTAAAAGTTAAAATCTACTGGTAATGAATGAAGACCACGAGTCATAATGACTGACTATGACTCAGAGTGAGGAGTCCTTATGACAATAGACTCAAAAGTTTTCAAAGTATCTACTGGACAAATGACAACTTGCAAAATATGAATCGATACATCACCTAGAGAGTTATGATCACTAAAAGTAGAAAATAGCTACAATAGTGGGCAACAAGTCGTTACTAGTCCTAACGACTCATTACTAGAGGCATGACCACTGCCAACCTAGTTTTCCTATTTTATTTTGATTAGGTTTCCTTTATTATTTTGGGATACTATAAATACCCTTGGGTTATTATTGTATTATGTTACACACCTTTGATAATTTTACACACTTTCATTATTGATACTCTGGTTCTTGGTTTTTGATTTCATAATTTATCCAAGATTTTGGATTTTACTCTTTCATTATTGTGCAATTAATTCTATGTCTTCTTTATTGATTTCCATGGATTGTTGCATAATCATGGGTGGATAATTCCTTAACTAGGGTTGTGGGAACCTTGGAGGATTAATAAAGTATGGGAAGTACGAGTTCAGTTAGATTATTGGTGCCGCATGTATTGTGATATTCTTCATGTTGATTTCTTTCTTAGCTACTACATAAGATAAGGAATTGTTTGCATTTGTGATCATCCTCACAAAGGAGTTTAAGATTGGGAAAAGTAGATCACAATAGTGATTTGAGGCTACCAACCCTCATCTAATAGCTTGAGACCTACAAGGTGAAAGCTAATCTAGGATTAAAGACAAGGATTAGTAAGGCGACACCCTAAGACTCATAAGGTGAAGGGTGAGATTTACCAACAAGTCCACAAGACAGTTGGTGAAACATATCTTATCATATTATGCATGCATAGCATTGGGATAGTTGTGCTAAGTATGAAAAACTTATGGTGTTAAGAAGCTAGGGGGAACACAGTCCTAGTGTTTGTTTCATATTATTGTATAACAAAAGACATCCAAAGCTTGTTAATATTTATTGTTTGATACAAATTTCCCTATTTTCATTTCAGATTGTTTTACAACCAAAGACATCCAAATGTTGTTACTTTTTGTTGTTTGATACAAATCCCCCATATACTCTTCCACATTGCTTGATTATGTCAACAAGTTTGAGAGACAAGTTTACCTATTATCTGTGGGATCAACCCTAACTAAGTTGGGATACTCTATTTGACTTCTTTCACTTTATACTGAATAGAGGTAAAAGTTTGGGCGACATCAAATTTTGGTACTATTGTTGGGGAATACGTCGTTGAGTTATTGACTAAAGTTGCAAAAGTTTTCTAGGTTTTTTTCTATTTTAGTTAGGTGTACTCCATTGTATGCCTAACACCTAGAGTCAAGGAAATCCCTTACTCCACCATCTCCGAACCCAAATAGAATTTTACAGTGAAATCATATGATAACAGAACACATACGTGATGGCCAACTTGAAGGGTTCAGGATGATCCAATTATAGTACATCCCCTTATTCCAGGAGATCCTTATAAAATTGATCATTGACAAATGGAACAGTTGTTGGAAGATGCAGCTTCTATCCAGAGAAGGGTTAAGGAGGCCCTATTGTTAGCTCAACAAACAAAGCTAGCCAGGCCAAGATCGATAACTGATCTTCGAGCACCATTTGATGGTAATCGAGATAGAGGAAAAATGATTCAAAATTAATTGATCCTAGCATATTGGTACTTATAGCCTTATGATAAGAAAGAGGATATAGGATACGTTAAGCCAACTAAAATAAGAGCTATCATTCCTCTTGCACTGCCCCGTAATGTGAAATTTGACATTACTTGTGGCATGATCTAACTCTTGAACATGAAAGGTATGCTTGCGGGCTCATCTACAAGTGACACAAATATTCATCTTGCTAATTTTATTGGGATCTGCACTTCTTAAACCATACCTAGGGTAGATCAGGCAGCACTCAAGCTGAGGTTGTTCTTTTTTTCATTGACCTAAAAATATTTTTTGTAGTTGGGGGAACTATTTAGAGGATCGATCACCACTTGGAATTAGCTGATTAGGCAATTCTTAAACTATTTCTTTCCTCCGACCAAGCTGTAGTTAAAAAATAAGATATACAACTTCAAGAAGATACATCCTGAGTCAATGTATGAGGATTGATTCTGGTTTAAAAAGAAGTTAAGCATGGTACCCAATCATCATATTTCAAAGACAAACTTATTGGAAATATTTTATAGAGCCTTGAACATTAGTTCTAGAGCCATGAAAAATACAATTACTAGATGAGCTTTCATGTGTTTACACTGGGAAGTAGCATTTGAGGTTCTAGACAAGATCTCTCTCACCAACCATGGGTGGTATACTTAGGAGGATAAGAGGTTAAAGATAATAAAGAAGAGGAGGAGTTTGGTCTAGAGAAGGGTGATGATGAGGTAAAAGAGGGTTCTAAGGACAAGGGATCCAAAAATAAAGAAGAGGGTGAGAGCGAGTTGAGTGACACCCCAGTTTAAGTACCTCCACCACCACTACCTGTTACACCATTATCTATAGAGCCTTCTTTTGGGTACCTCATAATATAGGCCTTATATGACCAGGATAGTACCATAAACCTCTCCATAGGAAAACCACAAAGATGATTCATTTAGAAAGAAGGCTGACCACTATAGGTATGTCTAAAATACCTGAATTTGATGTCTTGTTTAGACAATACCACTTTGAGTGAATGGCCACTACTCTTAAATAGTACAACCTGACATTAGTTTTTGAGTTCTTTGTTACCTATCAAATGGAGCTAAAGCTATTATATCCACAGGGGCATTTATGGAGGGGTGGTCATCCATTAATTAATGTTAGGATTAGAGGTGTCTGGGTCAACATCTCTAGACCATTTCTAAAATTCTATATAGGCTAGAGTTCGAAACACCAACACATACTTTTCACATTGACTTTCACATGGATGGGATGTGGAAAATTAAGAGAAAGTAAATTGGCATAGAAGATAAGTTGATTTATTTTTTATGGATGGCCAGTCTTATTGCGGCTGCGTGAGAAGAGGTTGTTTGGGTTATTGGAGGTGTAGGACCTGGTTCACAATCAATTATGAAGGGTAGCCATAACTTTTTAGCAAATGCATGGTGGATGCTTGCATCATAGGTTGTGTCCTATATATGAGGACAATGTACTCAGTTCAAACTGCACAACCTTGGTATTTGGCATTATGATAGGAAATAATATTGATATGGCCTAGTTAATTATTAGAGAGATCCATGGTTGGGCGGTGAGCGCCAACACAGTCCTGGAATTCCCATGTTTGTTGACACAGTTATGTTTAGATACAAGAGTGCCAGAGATTCCAAGGGATGACCAATTCTTCCAGTCATGGGGTACTACAAATTTAGGGTGATTAATGATAATGTGAATCCTATCTCCATAGCTACAAAATAGGAGCAACATTACTTAGTGAGGCACTTCAAGGTAGAGGGCATATGATTGATGCTATAGGGTTCACTGGTATTAGTGAGAAATCTACTGAGAAATCCCAGTTTTATCCCCCAGACCTCGATAGATGCAGTAGGTACTTCTCAAACTCCAAACCCACTGCCTCCTGTGGCACCACATCTATTTACTTCTAGACCGACCCTATCCGGTAATGCTTTAGTACCTTAGTTACTCTTAGCTGAGGTAAGGAAGAGATTAGGCACTGTAGAGGCAAAGGTGAAGCTGATTGAGAAGGGGTTCAAGAATAGGTACAGAGAGAGATTTGGAACAAAATGAGGAGCCTGTAGACCCGATTTGATGAATTTAAGAAGTGGATCATCTAGAACTAGAGGGTATATAGTACTAGATTTAGCAGGCGTACATGTTGAGTTAGATGTGCTATGGAAGGATGTTGAGGACTTGCATGATAGACCATTCCCTTCTATTCTAATTATTTGAGAGATATATAAGAAGGAAGAGATACTGGATATTAGTGGTATTAGAGGGTTAACCACCATGACTAATTTTTATGATAGTGAGAGAGATAGGAAGAGGAAATAGAGAAAAAGAACTGAGTAGGGAAAGATTGAGGCTACAAAATCAGCAAGCATTCAGGATGAGTTGGATCCTTAGACAAGAGTCTGTAAGGTTACAATGGGAGCTGATAGTTATAGAGTTGTTGTGGTTGTTGATCTAAGCAGTAGTACCACCCTGCCGCTAGCTGCAACATTGGGCGTACTAGCTATAGCCGATGCCACTATTGATGTGAGTTCCTTAAGACATACGGTGCCTAGTGAGCCCAGGTATGTCTTTGCCTACTTTGATTTATATTACAATCACACACTAGGTATAGTGTGTGGTTTCTTAATAGAGGGTGGGCGTGTACCACTTAGCCACCATAGGTTTTTGTTGTCGTGCTTCTTTTCCAATCGGCCACAGTTTAAAAGTAGATCCGACATGTCTAGGATAAATAAATATTTCATATTGTATTTTGTTTTGTGTTGTGATTATGATGTCAACATGGTGTTTAATAAGGAAGAAATTTTTTACCAAAGGCCATTGATAGATTTTGTGTGATTGTGCTTAAATTGTAAAATAGCTTGAGAAAATGATACCTCTCCTAAAAATTTATTTTACAACTGTGTGATGTGTATATATGTGTGACCACTAGGAATCTCGTAATGGCATTAGGATTAGGAACATAACTATCATGGAAAATAATTGCATGAACCAGATAGATAGTAACTTGTGATATGATACTATAAGATGTGCGTTTGAGATGTTACCTAGTTCCCTTTGTGTGTGGAATCTTGAAATTGCCCAGTTAGTCTTGCCTAGGTTATAGGATAGTCAGTTAGAAAAGGATCATAAGCTATTTTTGAAATTAATTCACTTAATCAAAATAACCAACCAAATGCAATAAGAATCCCCTGATTGTTATTTTGAGCCTTAATAGACCTATTTTTTGTTTACACTGATTTACCTTTCTATTTTTAATTTTAATGAACTTGTTTTGGCCCTGGTTCTCTTTGGACATTGTGCACCTCAACTCAGGAAAGTCACCTAAGTTACAAGTGATTATCATAGGGGTGAGAAAGTAGAAGTGGATATGAAGAATGGGTGTGAATAAAGAAAGAAGTTGGGTTGAGTGTAGTAGAAAATAAAATAATAGAGATAATAAAAAAGAAAATAAAAATTGAAAAAAATGAATAATAAAAAAATCACACTCAGCCTGAAAGAGTAGAAAAAAATAAAAAGGGAGAAATAAGGGCTGAATGAAAAATAAGTTGGTAAATCAATGAACCCCTAAGTAATCATAGTTCCAAGGAGGATAAGTTGCTAAAAATTCCCAATTGTATCATACCATCCCCCAAGCCTACGATACAAGCCAATTAAAGTGCTATAGTGATCCTAACCCGACTGTCCAAAATCTAAGGTAAAGAAAATAAGGGTAGGCTTATGGCATTCAGTTCACACTGCTGGAACTTCTTTGTGAGTGAGAGCATCTCTTGAGCATCCCTACATTAATATATTGATATGTCTAAGAGATTGGGACTTCTTTGATAGTTAGCATACATGGGTTGTATTGTTAGATTACTTATTTTTCTAGGTAGTATAACTTGTATATATACATGGTTGTTTCTTGCTAATGTAATACCATAACTTGATTCCTTTGTTTCATGTTGTTGTTTTTCAATAATACACAAAGTTGGGTTCTAAAAAGTTAATGGTAGGAGGTGTAATGAGTTTTAAACTAAACTTGATAATCAGCTGTCGTAGGTGTCTTATGATCTTCTTGGTTAAACATCATATTTTTTTTGTTTTGTGTTGTTGCCTGAGGATATACAAATGCTCATAGTTGAGGGTGTTGATGTGCCATGGATTCATCCCATTTTCGATGCTTAAAATGGTGAAAATACGCATTTACTTTAGCCATTTCATTGGATATGATATTTATTTTCTATATCTTACAAGTAAATTAGGTTGGATGTGGTGATTGACTGATAAAAGATAAAAATAATCTAAAAAGTTAAAGTACTGACCAAGCAACCAATCGTGTAGTCACTTAGTGACTTGTTGCTAGCACCGTGATGTTAATAGTGTCCAAAGCTGAGTTCCAGGATTGAAGTAAAGACTGACCATGACTTATTAGAGTCATGGTGGAGAGTCATTCTGAGCACAATGGCTAAAAGTACTAAAAGTAGAAATCAACTGGTAATGATTGAAGACCACAAGTTGTAATGACTAACTACGAATCGTGGTAAGGAGTCATTCTGACAACAGACTTAAAAGTCTTGAAAGTGAAAATCTGTTGGACACAAAGAAAATTTTTACAGCCAATCATACAATGACAGAACACATATATGATGGCCAGCTTAAAGGAGTTTGGGATGATCCGTATATTGTTTCTCGCCCTGTTCTAGGAGATCCTCAGAACATTGCTGATGGACAAATAGAGCAGTTGTAGGTAGATATAGCTGCTAACCTGAGAAGGAATGAGAAGGCTCAATTTTTAGCTTAGTAGGCCGAGCTAGAAAGGCCAAGATCGGTAGTTGATCATCAAGAAGCACTCGACGGTAATCGAGATAGAGCTAGAATATTTCAATCTTAAGTGATCCTAGCATATCAGTTCTTAAAACCTTATGATAATAAGGATGATATAGGATATGTTGAGCCGACTGAAACAAGAGCTATTATTCCTCTTGCACTGCCCCCTAATATGAAATTTGACATTTGCAGTGCCATGATCTAACTCTTAAACTTGAAAGATATGTTTACGAGCTCAGCTAAAAATGATGTAAATATGCATCTTGCTAATTTTGTTGGGATATGCACTTCTTATACCATACATGGGGTAGATTAGGAGACACTCAGGCTGAGGTTGTTCCCTTTTCATTGACTAGAGAATCTTTTTTATGGTTGGGGGAACATCCTAGAGGACCAATCACCAATTAGAATAAGCAAAGCAGTTAATTATTAAACTAATTCTTTTCTTTGACTAGAATATTGCAGCTAAAATATAAGATATACAACTTCAGGTATCTACATTCTGATTTGATATATGGGGCTTGGTTTTGGTTTAATAAAAAGTTGAGCATGGTACCTAATCATCACATTTCAGGGACAAACTTGCTAGAAATATTTATAGATACCTTAACATATATTCCAGAGCGATGGAAAATACCATCACTGGAGGAGATTTTATGCATTTATGCTGGGAAGTAGCATCTGAGGTATTAGACCAAATCTCTCTCACCAACTGAGGGTGGCATACTCAAGACGCTGAGATGGGTGCAGACATTTATGATATTGGAGCTTTCGGCGACCATAAAATGGTTGATAATTTTTTGGCACAAGAAATTTTACAGTTGAGGATTGATATTAGGTTACTAATGAAGTAGTTTGAGATAGTAAATGAAGGTAAATGTTATAAGTGCATAGGGTAAAACCGCAAGAGCATATGAGTCTGACTTAGATGAGGAGGCTATGTATCTTGATTGAGAATTGGTAGGTTTTTAAGCCAAGGAGAAAGAAAACAAAGGTTTGATCTATTATGGAGATAGATACAGAGATTACAGTGGGGGGCATGATATTAACTTGGGAAGAAAAGGTGACTACTAGAAGAAGGAAGATAGGTATGTTCCACCAGATAGTTGTGATGCTAAATTAAGAATGGAGGTGATGTTGAACAAGCTGTGAAGGGTCAAGAAAATCAACAAATATTCCTTAATGAGATTAAGGCTAATATCTCAGAGAAACATAATTTGGAATTCAAAGAATGATGGTTATTGTCTCTCTATCACTACCCAAAGTGGTAAGTCTTTTATCGATCCCCTATTTTCTACTATTAATGTGCCAAGAGATGATATTTCTATGGTTATTGAGACACCTAGAGTGTAGTCAGAGAAAGCAACAAGTGTTGATCATGGTGTTATGAAGGATAAAGGTAAGGGTAAGGTTGATGTTCCAGTGTTGAAGACTATTCCATGACCTCTCTTTTTTTACTTAGAGATTGAGAAAGAAGCAAGAGCAAGGGAAATATTAGAAGTTCCTATTAATATTGAAGGAACTCTCTATCAATATCCCTCTATTATAGGCATTGGAGTAAATGCTAGGCTATCCAATGTTTATGAAGGACTTGGTCACTAAGTAGCGAACGATGAGTTTTGAGATTGCTGATAATGTGCATCATTGTACTACTGTTGCTTTTTGATCATTAGTAGAAAGAAGGAAGTCCTAGAATATTTCACTATTCCATGTACTATTGGATCCTTTAACTTTGCTTGGGCTTTATGTGACTTGGGAGCCAGCTTAAAACTGATGCCGCTGGTAGAGGCACCTAAATCGACAGTGATGAGATTATTGATGGCCGATACACTTTCAAAAGGTCAGTTGGTATTCTTTATAATTTGTTGGTAAAGGTGGTATCCTTTATCTTTCTAATGATTTTGTTATTCTTGATGTGGACTTCCAAGTCCCTATCATCTTGGGTCACCCTTTCTAGCCATGGGTAGGGCATTGTTTGATATGGGATTGGGCAGATGAAGTTTAGGCTCAATGATGAGAAAGTGATATTTAATATATGTCAGTTGATGCTGGATCCAGATGATATACAGGTGGTGTCTATGATAGACTTTATTGATGATGATGTTAATACAACGACTGTGCTTATTAAAGAGAGACTGGGCATTAAGGCATTAGCAGCAGTGATCATGAACTTTTATAGTGATGGTATTGATGAATATGATGAGATGGTGGGCACATTGTATGGTAGAGGTTCTTACATTTTTGCTTCGAAGAAGCTTGATATTGATATGAAGAATAAAACCACTCCTCCAGCTCGACTGTCTATTGAGGAGCCATCGGTTTTGGAATTGAAGGCTTTCCTATCTCATTTGTGATATGTATTTTTGATTACGGACAATAACTTACTGATGATTATTGCAGTTATTTTAGTAGAGACAGAGGTAGAGGTATTGCTATCAGTGTTTTAGAGATTCAAGAGGGCCATTAGATGGACTTAACAGATATTGTGGGGATCCCACTAGTTATTTGTACCCATAAAAGATAGCTTGAGCTAGAGTGCATTCCTGGGATTGGGTATTAGTGATAGTTGAATCCTCCTCTACGGGAGGTTGTGAAGAAAGAAATTATCAAATGGTTGGATATAAGAGTAGTTTACTCTGTTGCGGACAGCAAGTGCGTTAGCCCCGTTCAATGTATTCCTAAAAATGGTTGAATCACAGTGGTGCCCAATGATAAGAATAAAATTGTTCCCATGATATCAATTACTGGATGATGGGTATGGATGCATAATAGAAAGTTGAATACATGGACTCAAAAGGACCATTTTCCCATGTAGTTTCAGGATCAAATATTGGACAGGTTAGTAGGGAGGGGTTGGTATTGTTTTCTTTATGGGTATTCGAGATATAATAAAATTACTATTGCTCCTAAAGACCAAGAAAAAATGACTTTTACTTGCCCTTATGAGACTTTTGCATTCAAAAGGATGCCATTTGGACCCCATCACTTTTTAGAGATGTATTATATCGATATTCTCTGACATGGTGGTAGATGTGATTGAGGTCTTTATGGATGACTTTTCAGTAGTTAGGGACTCTTTTGATGACTGCTTGAGCCAATTTGGCCAATGCCCTTCATAGATATGAGGAATACAACTAGGTCTTGAATTAGAAGAAGTGTCATTTCATGGTAAAATAACTTATCATTCTTGGGCACAAGATTTCAAAAAGGTGTATTGAGATAGATAAAGCAAAGATTAAAGTGATCAAAAAATTACCACCAATAGTATTGGTGAAAGGTATTCAGAGATTTTTAGGCCATGCAGGTTTTTACAAGCGTTTCATCAAGAGTTTCTTAAAGATTACAAATCCGATTGCAAGCTTCTTGAGAAAAAGGTGAAATTTATATTTGATGATACATGTATTAAGGCCTTTGAGTTTCTAAAGGGGCGGTTGGTGTCTTTCCCTATCATTGTGTCCCATCATTAGTTTGTACTATTTGAGGTTATGTGTGATTCCAGTGGTATGTCCTTAGGTGCTATCTTAGGCTAAAGAAGAGAGAAGATCCTTCACTCAAATTATTATGCCAGCAAGGCATTGAACCCCGCACAAAAGAACTATACAGTGCCTGAGTAGGAGTTTTTTGCGATGGTTTTTTGCTTTGATAAGTTTGGATCCTATCTGATTGGGACCAAAGTCATTGTTCATACAGATCACAAAACTTTGAGATATCTAATATTTAAAAAGGATGCAAAGCCGAGATTGATTCATTGGGTTCTCTTACCGCAAGAATTTTACTTTAAGGTGAAGGATCTAAAAGGAACTAAAAACCAAGTTGTAGATTACTTGTCTAGGATTGTAAGAGGAAGCCATGCTAAAATTAGGGGATGATCTTGACATAGATGATACTTTTCTTGATGAATGGGTCTTGACAGCATCTCAATACTTAATCCCTAGTTTATTAATTTTATAACTATTTGGCAAGTGATCTTATTCTAGAAGACCTCTCCTTCCAGTAGGGCAAAAGGTTTATTCATGAGGTGAGGAAGTTCTTTTGGGATGAGCCTTTCCTTTTTTGGATTTGTGGGGATAGAGTTATACAAAGATGCATCCCTGAGGTGGAAATGATGAACATCCTTGAGGCTTGTCATTCATCACTAGTTGGGGGTCATCATGGTGGAACCTGTATAACCTACAATATTTTATAGTGTAGGTATTATTGTCCCACGACATTGAAGAATGCTCACAATTATGCATAAGCTTGTGACCAATGTTAGCGTCAAGGCAATATTTTACCACACCATGAACTCCTCATGACACCTATCTTGGAGTTGGAGCTGTTTGATGTGTGGGGAATTGACTTTATGGGTCCATTTATGAGCTCCTATAGTATGAAGTATATTTTGGTGGTGACAATTGACTATGTTTTAAAATGGGTAGAGGTGGTAGAGCTCCCAAATAATAAATTATAAGTGTCACTTCCTTTCTGAAGAAAAATATCTTTTCTCAATTTGGTACTTTGTGTACGATCACTAGTGATGGTGGGTCTCACTTTTGCAATTGGTTGTTCAAGTCCCTGGTCAAAAATTATGGTGTAAGGTATAAGGTAGAAACATCTTACTGCCCTCAGACAAACGGGCAGGTTGAGGTCTCCAATAGAGAGTCTGACTAGTCTAGAAAGTTGGATGATGCATTGTGGTGGTATTAAACAACTTTTAAGACCCCCATAGGTGCCTCTCCATATCAGCTTATTTATGGTAAGGCATGCCTCTTGCCAATTGAACTTTAGAATAAGGGACTATAGGCGTTGAAAAGGCTGAATTTGGAGTGGCTTGATGTAACTACATTGAGGTTGAACAAGGTGAATGAGTTGGATGAATTCCAACTCCGTGCTTATGAGAGTTAAACTATATCAAAAGAGAGAATGAAGCTTTACCATGACAAAAAATCAAGAAAAGGTTGTTTGAACCTGGTGATCTAGTTTGGTTGTATAATTAAAGGCTCTGCTTGTTTCCTAGAAAGTTAAAGTCTAGGTTGTATGAACCGTTCATCGTGGTTTAGGTATTCCCATATGGTGATATTGAGCTAGAGAATGATGGTGAAGCCAGTTCATAGTGAATGGACAGCGAGTGAAGGACTATATGGGAAACCCTATTAAAGTAAAATTGGTTGATGATATGAACCTTGGTGAAGTTTGAGTAACCAAGGCAATTATGTAGTGCCGCGATGTTAATCAAGCACTAGATGGGAGGAAACCTATGGGGATGTTTGGTAAAGTCTGAGGATCCAATCTAGTCACATCATGCCGCGATGTCAAATCAAGCAACGCATGGGAGGCAACCCCTGTTTTCTACCTATTTCATTATAGGGTAATGTGTGTGTTCAGTGTGCAGGCTAGATATTGCAGAAAAGGAACAAAAATTTTTTTTGCTGCCAGGCCATATGACTCGCCTCATGAGTCATTATCAAACCTCATGACTCGTGAAAAGAGTCTTAACTAGAAAGAGCTCATACTACTCTTTTTTTTGGTCTCTGTAGTCATCACGACTCTAAAAACAAGTCGTGTCTTACTATACAACTCATCACATTGAGTCATGATGACTGGAGACCTAAGTAATTTTTCAATCATTATAGTGGGATTCTATAATCCGTAGTCAGTCATCATAAGTTGTGACATTGACTCATTGCCAAGCTCAACATCGCTAGCCTAGCGGGTTGACTGGTCTAGTATAAATTGATTAAATATGGAAATTAAATCCCATTGATTCAACTTCTTATTCTAAAACTGGTGACTCCCTCCATCCCAAATAAGCTACACCTTTGTAATTAAAATCACTCCACATTCATCCCCAAGCATCACATTTAAAGAATCAAACTCTCCTAAATTGAAAACTCTCAACAACTAAGGCACATAATCTCTAAAGCATTTTTTTCAAAGAATCCAAATGACTAAATCAAGTAAGTTGTGATTTTAAATATGACTATCATAAGTAGGTACTCAATATAGTGCAAATTTCTTTAATTCATTGATTAGATGAAGTTCTTGAAGTATCTATTAACTTGGTTCTCGAGAAAGTTTTCTTGCAATGTTAAAAATTAGGAGTAAAATAGAATGTGTACAATGTTTTGTACGTAGGGTATAATGCATGAGTCATTAATTTCTATAGAAATCATTTAGGTATGTTGGACATATGGTAGTTAGAATCCAACCCCTTGAGCACCCATGTTTCAAAGGTTATGGGGCTCGTAATGACTCATAGGGTCATCTAACGAGTTGTTATATGACCCATAACTATTGGAAACATGGATGTAAAAGGGAGTTGAGATTCTGTTGACACCATAACTTACACCCTGAGTCGTTATCTCATGATATGACTCGTGGTGAGGAGTTATGACGACCGGGAAGGATATTACACTAGGAAATTATTTTTGGTCAGTCAATAAGTGTTGGTAATGAGTCGTTGTTCAACATAAAAACTCATTAGGAGGACTAATTACCTAATTAATTTATAATGTTTAGGCATTCTTCCATTTCAAAAGTCTCATAATGACTCGTGACCAGTGGTTATGAATCATACCCTGGGTTGTAGGGTACCCAGTCCTTGTAAAACCTGCACTTATATTTCTTATTTTTCTTTTCTTTTCCTAGGATGTACTAACATGTGTGTTTCTTCCAATTTCAATGGCACCTAAGAATGACTCAACCATAAAGCACTCTCCCAAGAAGCCAACCCATTTCTCCAATCGTTTCTTTTGAACAAGGACACTGATGAGTTGAGTGGAATAATTGAAGAATGCCCATTGAAAGGGCAAGTTAAGACAAGAAAGAAGTTACCTCGAGAGGCTAAAGCTACTATAGCAAAAGTCACACACTTGAGACAGTCCAAGAGTGAAACATATTAGCTAGTCATGACCCCACTCACCATCCCAGTTAAAATAGGATGGCAAAAATAATGAATAAAAAAATAAGTTTCGTCCTGAGAAGGAAGATAATGAGGAAAAAGATGGTTCTAAGGAGAAGGGGTCCAAAAATAAAAAAGAGGGTAAGAGCGAGTTGAGTGACATCTTAGTTGAAGTACACCCTCCTCCACCACCACCAACTATTACACAACTATCCATAGAGCCTGCTCTGGCGCTCATTATTAACTTATGGGTTTACCCTAGAATAGAGGCCTTATATGATCAGGATAGTGACATAAATCCCTCCACGAGAAAATGATAGAGAGGGCTCTATTTAGAGCAAAGGCTGACCACCATAGGCATGTCTAAAATGCCTGAATTTAATGTCCTATTTAGATGATACCACTTTGAGTGGATGCCCACAACTCTCGAATAGTACATCTAGACATTAGTTCCTAAGTTCTATGCTGCCTATCAGATGAAGCTTAAGCAGTTATATCCACAAAGGTATTTGTGGAAAGGTGGTGATCCATTGACTGATGTGATGATCAAAGGTGTTTAGGTGAACATCTCTAATTAGACCATTTCCAGAATGCTATATGGGCCAAATTTCTTGCCACCGGCAAATACTTTCAAAATTGGCTTTTGTATGGATGAGAAGCGGGAAATTAACAGAAAGCAAATCGGCCAAAAAGATAATTTAATTCACTTTCGGTGGCTAGCCAGTCTCATTGTAACTGGGTAAGAAGAGGTCGTTTGGGTATTAGGAAGTGCATAACCTGGTTCACAATAGATTACGAAGGGAAACCTAAAATTTTTGGTAAAGACATAGTGTATGCTTTTGCGTCATCGTTGTATCCCACATATGGGGACAATGCACTCAGTCCAGATCGCGCAACCTTGGTATCTAGCATTATGGCAGTCTATGACATTAATGTGGCCTAGTTGATTGTTAGAGAGATCCATGATCAAGAGGTGAGCACCTATATAGTCTTGGCATTCCCATGTTTGCTGACACAATTATGTTTAGATACGGGAGTGACTTCAATTATGAGGTACTACAAATTTAGGGTTGATTCATGATGATACAAACCTGCAACAACCCAAATTATTAGCCCTACAAAATTCCTGAGTTTCTAAACTCACTTTCCTGACTACGACTTACCTTATAAGTCGTAAGGTGTCCATACGAAACATAGGACCCAAAATCATAGGGTGACTAGTAAAGGTTGCCAATGTCACTGACTTAGTGATGACTTGAACCAAATAAGTTGTCAAGACTATTTATGATTCGTAGGGTCCCTTCTATAGCCAAACTAGTGTAATAGTCTTTTATTTTTTATGTACCTACGATTGGATCTAGCGAGTTGTAAGGTTTGAGTATGAGTCATAGGGTATGACTCATAGTCAGACCAGTGTGGGTTCTTTGAGCTAATGGCCAAACCACAAGTCTAGTGACGACTTGTAAGGAGTCATCACTAGCCGTATGGTGACCCGTGACACCTGGGCATCCTTTTCTGCATGTTTAAGTGGGGGAATTATTGTCATTTCCCTCTATCCCCACGTAAGAACCATGACAATAAAACTTTTTGGGGACCCTATTTTTAACACTTAACCATCAAATACTCTCTCTTAAGATCTCTTAAATCCCAAAGTCAATAACTTCTAGGGTTTCTAAGGAATTAGAAAATAGAGCGTCAAAGGGTTGATTTCTCTCTGTAATTCTTGATATCTCAGGCATGTTACTCTTCCCCTTAAATATGTTTCACTTTAAGAATATATTTAAATGGTTGTTCATATGGATTTAAATATGGGTTTTAATGTGTTTGAAGGTTTTGGAATGAATGTTATTTGAATTGGATTCCTATGATTTTACATGCATTGTTCATGCTTTAATGGTTTTTTAACTAATTGGGTACATGGGTATGGGAGTTGGAAAGAGGGTCTAGGCATTCCCTAATTTGATGTTTTTTGTTTGGAATTTGGTTTTATTCAATTGTGTTTGCTCAATCCACTTGTGTAATTGGCTTTAAATATGATTTTTCACATTGTTTGTCTTACTTACCTATATTATCACATTGCAAAAAAGGTTAAAAAGATGAAAAATGGTTTAGAAAGCCTTGTTGGCCATGTTTTGGTATTAAACTAGAAGCTCAAGGTTTGATGCATTCCCCTGAGTTGATTTATTAACAAAAAAGGGCTGAGGCATTCCCCAACTTGATTTATGAACAAAGCGGGTCAAGGCATTCCCCCAAGTTATTAGAATTGAAATGGTTTAATTATAAGCTTAGAAGCATAAGAGCATGACGATACCTATGGCGTACTTAGTGGTTGATTTCTTGGTTAAATGGATGTTATGTGAAACTTGTTTTAACTGGTCTTAGTGGGGGTTATGTAGCTAAGCCATAAAGGTGGAGGTCCCAAAGGACCTGTACAAGAAACTCACATTTTTTGGCATGAGGATTGGTCTTGATGACCGTCTGCATGGTTCACACAAATGATATTTATTTGTATCCTAGGTTGATGTGCGGTTAAGGCATTCCCTGGTCCTCCTTGATACCTCTGGTTCATGTGGCTAACACACACTAGAGCCCTTTCAACAAGGGGACCTTAAGTCATATAACCTGTGGGTGCCTTTTTATGACGGTTAAGCTACATAGTCCAAGATAATATTTTACTTTCATGTTAAAACTCATTCAATATCCCAGTATCTTATGTATATATGTATGTGAAGATATACACTGAGTTTAGACTGGATTTTGAACTGGCATTATTTAATCCTTATCTCAAGTTGCATATTAGTGCTTACCCCATTAACTATCTCCAGATATTGTATCCCTATGTGATGCAGGAATCAAAGACACTTCTACTTTTCTTGTGCAATGTTAGGACTTCTGGGTTGTCAGCAGTGAGCTTTGAAGTGGTGATCTTCTATTCTCCAAAAGGGCTATCATTTTAAAGTCCTGTTTCATTTATGTCTTAGACTACTTTTATTAGTCTTTTTTGGCTATAGTCGAAGGAATATCTCGATGTAGAATGGTTTTGGTCTATTTAGAGGCTATGTTTTGGTTTATTTAGAGGCTCCGTGGCTTACTATAGATTAGGCTTATGTTGAAATTTTGAATTTTTTTGAGTTGCCTATTTTGTTATATGTTCGAAAATCAGTTTATCTTGTTATATGTTTAAAATTTATGTGATACTAGCTGTATTGTTGATTCAAGCCAAGAGTCAAAACCAAGTTTAAAATTAAAAAGGGCAATAGTAGTATTCTTAGCTTAAGTTTCTAGCTCATTGTCTTGGATTGTGAGTTGGTTTGAGCTCTAATTAGTGGTGTTTGATGTTATAGGATTCTTTTTGAGTTGATTATGATGATATATGGATGATAAAAAGATTAAAATAAAGTGGAAACAACACCACAAGTCTTGGAAGGGATGGACAAAAGTATGGGACAAGATTTGATGTCAAACGGACCTCTTAGAAGTCCAAGGGGATTCACAGGGATTATCCAAGACTATAGGGCACGTGACATACAAAAAAGCTTCAAAACGGACCAAAAATAGTGTGAATCCACTATTAGGGCACATCACACAACCTAGATACCGATATAGAAGCCGCGATGCGGAGCCAAGGTCAATTTCGGCAGTTTTGTCCTCGTATAAATAGGACACTTGAATTTAATGTTATACACCTTGCACGACTTTGAAACATGGAGAGGGGATGGAATATACTTCAAATAGGTTTTTTATTCCTTTAATATATTTTATTTATGGATTTTATCTTGTATTCATCTATGGTAATTATGACTATGTCCATGAGTGGTCAAAAGACCTTTTCGGGGTTAAGGACAAGAACATGATTAATATTGCTTTGAATTGATTTGGTTTTGATTTCTAATAATGTTTGGTTGTTTATTTATCCTTTTTTATAACTATTTAATGAGTAGCTAACCTTTTAATACAACTATTGTTATCTTGTGAGCCCAAGAGGAGGAGTAAGAGGATAGAACATGGCAGTAAATAGAGTAGGATTATAAACTTCTACCAAATGAAGTTATAATTTGCACTTAGGATAGAGATATACATACGTGACCAATTTGGTTCACTATGGGATGAAATATTAATACGTTTAGCTTAGTTCTCACATCCACTCTCAATGATGAAGTTATGGGGCTAAGTTACATAGGTGATTAAAGGATCGAGAGACCATGATCGTAATATCAACCCCGTGAATCAAAAACCAAGATAAGTAATCTAACCAATGAAGTTTAATAGATTAGTATGATTGTTTGCAGAGCATTAACCACGGGTTTCTCTCTATTGATTGTCTAAGCTCTTACTGTTTCACACAATTTACTTACTCTTAGTTTATAACACAAACACTCTTTAGTATTTTTGCACCAATCAAATCTTAACTATTAACTAGAATTGAATAGTTTTGAAAACGAGTATCTAAGGGATCAATAATTAGCTTCTAAAGGGCCACTTTACTACTTGGTGAGACCACGTACACTTGCATCAGTTCTTGGGCACAATAAGTTCTTGGCGCTGTGGCTGGGGACTTTTAAATTAACAACTATTTTAGTTTTAGTTTTAATTTTTAGATTTTTTTAGTGCTTTACGCTTGGTCTTGGTATTGAGTTTGCAAGAAACAAGTTTACAAACTAATAAGCTGGCAAGTGATTGGAAATTTGTTGAACCAGATCATAAACCTGAGCAACGCTTCCTACAATGAAGAATAGAAGTAATCTTTCTCTGCAGTATCCCATAAATTCAAGAGGAACAAGACAATCCTGCTCTTATGGTTGATGATCCACCAGATCGCAGGATAGTTCGCCAAGTGGCAATCCCACTATCGATGAATTTGACCTCTTCTTTCAAAACAGTAGCTGTTGGAGGCAACTTTGAGATGAAACAAAACATGGTGCAACTTTTGATTAGCAATGGACAGTTTATAGGGCTTTCACACGAAGATCCACAAGTCCACCTGTGGAACTTCTTGGAGATCAGTGATACATTCATCCCTATGGGTGTGTTAATTGACTATGTTAGGCTTATACTTTTCTTCTTTTCACTGTTGGAAGCAAAGAAGTGGTTGAATATTGAGCCAGCAAGTTCAATCATAACCTAGGATGACTTAGCCCAGAAATTCCTCATCTGATTCTTTCTATCTGGCAGCACTGCGAGACTGTGCAATGAGATTGTGACCTTAAAAAAGAGGCTAGATGAGAACTTATATCAGTCATGGGAGAGGTTCAAAGCTCTTCTTCTAGACTGTCCATATCGTCAGTAGTCCAATGAGGTACTTTCTCACACTTTTGTTAAGGAACTTGATCACAACATAAAAATTTTGCTAGATTCAGCTGCTGGTGGTCAAGCATTCGAATAGACGTATGATGAGATATACACCTTGTTAAACTAGATTGGACAAGGGAATCTTGAGTAGCATGCTGAATCAAGAAGTGCTCCAAAGAAGGTTGCAGCTATGTTGAGGTGGACCAGTTTACTTCTATATCAGCTCAGATTGATGCACTACAAAATCAGTTAACTACTTAGCTAAGAAATATAAAATTGAGGGTTACATAGCCTGCAATAACATCTAATGCAATTCATTAGACAAATACTTAGTGAGAGGTTTGTGGCAATAGTTGTCATTCCGTAGTTATGTATGGGGCAAATCCTGAGTCAATGATGTTTGTGGGCAATGCCTAAAGGCCGAATTATAGGACACCTACCATCAAAAGTGGACGACTCTGCCACCAATCCACCATGGAACAAAAAACATCAGTTATTTCAATAGTAGCAACAATAAAACATGCAGGCCAGCAACATCAAAGACATACTAAAGAAGATCATGGCCACCCAAAAATAGATAGCTGCTGAACTAAAGATTCAAAAAACACTTCCAAAGAATTTGGAATACTAGTTTATGCAAAAAGTTCTAGGCCTCAAGGTGGTTTGCCAAGTGATACTGAATCTTCTAAGCAAGTAATGTCAATCACTTTGAGGAATGGTAAAGATCTCAAAGAAGAACCTCCAAAGAAAACTAAGAAGGTAGATGTGGAGTTGGTTTCTCAATAGGTAGATAACAAAGTTCCTAAAAATTCAAGGAACTATGAGTACTTAAAAATATAAGTTGTTGAAAAGGTGAAGAAGAGACCACCAGTACCTTTCCCACGGAGATAAGAAAAGGAAAAGAAGGTGCATAATTCAAGAAGTTCTTTGATACATTCAGAGAGCTGCACATTAACTTTTCTCTTTTAGATGTTTTGCAGGGAATGCCTAAGTACACTAAGTACTTGAAAGATATGGTCAGTAATAAAACTAAGCTATAGGATGTTGAGATAGTAGCATTCACTATGGAGTATAGTTCAGTGGTGATGTAGAAGATGCCAAAAAAGCTTAAGGACCCTGGGAGTTTTGTTCTCCCAATTCAAAATAACAATAGTGAGGTGGTCCATACACATACTGATTTAGGGGAAAGTATCAACTTGATGCCTTACTCCTTTTTCAACACATTGGTCTTAAGAAAGCCGAGATTGAGCTTTGTGATACTCCAATTGGGTGATTGGACCTAGCCCATCCTGAAGGAATCCATAGATGATATTCTCATCAAGGCTGGTAAGTTTTATATTCCTGCTAATTTTATTGTTTTATAATTTTAGGTAGATGAAAGAGTACCATCATCTTAGGATGTCTATTCTTTGTGACGGGAGAAACATTGATAGATGTGAGAGGGGGCACGCTTAGAATGAGGCTGGATGATGAAGTGGTAGTTTTTAATGTGTACAAACCACCCAAAAAACTATCCTACTATAAATATTTGAGCATGATTACAGTGACGGGGTGGTGAAGTTTAGTCCATCGAAGACTTTTTCATACTTCTTCATTGAGCTGACCTTATAAATACCCTAGCTCAAACTGATGCAAATTGATGAACCTAAAAAGGCTGTTGTGGAGAAATTTGTTCACCTTGGGAGTTCACACTCAAGAGGTCAGAAATGAATAAGAAAATAACATCCAATTAGGAGGAAGAGGATGAAGAAAAAAGATGAGTCAAACATTAGGTCGTGCCGTAATGCAAAATCAGACGCTTCTTAGGAGGCAACACAATTTAAGGTAAGTCTTATATTAAGTATTTTTATTTCTTAATTCACTATTTTGATGCTTATTTGAGTCACAGGTTGATGGAAAGTCTGAGTACCAGAAAACCTAAGCTAAGGAGCATGGCAAAGACTAAGTTTGGGGTCCTTAAACCCCCTTGATGTATAAAGATGGTACTAGTAAGTCCTAGAAGACTTAGGGAGTATTTCTATAACTAATTTTAAGTATGCTTTGGGGAAAAGTAGAATTTTAAGTGTGGGATGGAAAATTCCTATTTTTAGGAGTAATTTAAAAAAAATTGTGTTAGGAATGAGTAAGATGTTCTTGTTAGTGCTGTATGTGATTATATCAGGCAAGTGTTTTGGTGGCAAAAAAAATGTTGATTGAGTGAACTACTTTTTTTAGACTCTTAGGCTCATGATTATGACTCTTGTACTTGTTGGCTTAATGTTGAATTCTTGTGATTGTTTGGTTGAGAGTCTACGATGATCCTACTTAAGTTGGGCAAGTTTTATGTATGTGTGAGAGGTTTTTTTTGTTCATTCCTTGTAATAATTGATGTCTAGAACTTTCCTAGTGTGTGTTTAAAATGAAACACAGAGTATGGGTTTAGGAGATGATTAGGCACTTCATTGATAGCCATATTTCATACCTCCTTTTTACCTACCTTTGTGCATAATCTTATTTAACCCCATTGAGCCTTTAGCTTATTTTCTTTGGCAGCCTCATATGTAGCCTGTATCCCCTTCTTTGATTGACTTTAATTTGATCCAAAGCTCCTAAGCACTTTAGTGAAAAATTAATAAAGGAGTTTTAAATTCAAGTAGGAAAAAGGTCAAATTGAAGCCCTAAAGTAATAACTCTTGGTGTTGAAATATTGATATGTGTTGCGGTTGGGAGTTGTGTAATGAGAAAAATTAAAAAAATAATGTTCAAATTGAATAATGTGTACATAGAATACAACCACCATAGTGTATGTGAGTGAGCTTAATAAGATGGGGTAAAAAAAGATGTGTGTAGATAAAAGTTGTGAAATTAATTGTTAGAGGTGAATTGAATAAAAAGTGTGATTTATTAAAGTGCTTAGGGAAGATAGTCACAATCGTTGGCCAAAATAGTTCCTACCCATCCCTTAGCCTACATTACAACCCTTAAAGCCCTATTTGATTTTAAGTTTCATTATTCTGATATTAGTGGAGTACTACACTAAGGGTAAAACTACAGTTCATCTTATTTACCTTGTGAATTCCTTATGAGAGGGAGCATAACTTGATTCTTATACTCATTCTGTGATAAATTGTATCTATGTGAGTGTTTATGGGTAACTTTTTTTTATTGTGGGGGCATATGTTTGATGATAACTGAGTGATTTGTATGATGTATTTGATTGATCAATATGTATGACTTTTCCTACGTGTTGAGTTAATTCTTGAGGCTAGGATGTTTTGGAGTAGTATTCTTGAGCCTTCAATTGCATATGTCACATGCTTAGGGTAAGGACTTGCATTCTGTTTGGTCATTGTAGTACTATCATGAGTGTCTCGCTTGAAGTAGAAGTGTAGAGTCACCTCATTTTATAATTCTTAGAGTAAAGTGTTGTTCAAGGAAGAACAAGGCTTTAAGTGTAGAGTGATGACCTGAAGTGGATTTATGCTCCTTAGTAATATTATCCAGGCTTATTTAGCTTTGATTTGAGAACTACTCGTGTGATTGATGAGTAAATAATAATATAATTTAGCATATAAGTGTTTAAGTACTTGACTACATTCTTTAAGGTTTCTTTCAAGTAAGTTTGTACTTAATATGGTCACTTAGAGTTCAAACAAGAAAGCTAGTGTTACTAGCTTGAGCTAGGTATTCTTTTAGTTGATCTCAATGGATTCTAGTTGGTGTAATGAGTTCCTAAGGATATTATTGAGTATTTATGTGTATAAAAACATTTTTATAATGTTCAAGGGTCAAGTGAATCAATCCAAGAGTCAAAACCAAGTTTAAGATCAAAAGGGGCACAACTAGTATTCTTAGCTTAGGATTCTTATTCATCATCTTGGATTATGTGTTTGTTTGAGATCTAATTTGTGTTGTTTTATGTTATAGGATTCTTTGTGAGTTTATTATGATGATATATGGATGATAAAGTAGCTGTAAATCAAGTTGAAACAATAACAAAAGTCTTGGAATGGATGGACAAAAGCACAGAAAAATATATGACGTCAAAGAGACCTCTTGGAAGTCCAAGATGGGTTGCGGGGGGACGGTCGTGGGGCATAGCCACGTCTATAGGGAGCGTGCCATATATAATAAGCTTCAAAATAGACAAAAATTAGTGTGTCTCCACGATTATTGAGAGTCATTCACCGTAGATATCGCTATAGAGGCCGCAGTGTAGACCCTTGGTCAATTTCAACAATTTTTTCCCATAAATAGGACACTTGAACTTTATTTTATACACCTTGGATGGCTTTTAAACTTAGAGAGGGGATGGAAAATACTTTAAATAGTATTTTTCTTTTTTTACTTTTGTTTATTTATGTTTTTTATCTTGTATTCCCCTATGATGATTATGACTATGTCTATGAGTGGCTAAAAGCCCTTTTCTGGTATTAAGGCCAAAAACATGATTATTATTTCTTTGAAATGATTTGGTTTTGAATTCTTATCATATTTGATTGTTTATTTATCCTTATTATAACTATTTATCCTTATTATAACTATTTAACCTTAGAATATATTAATTATCATCTTGTCAGCTCGAGAGGAGGAATATGAGGATAGAACATGGGGGTAAATAGAGTAGAATTATAAACTTCTACAGAATGAAGTTGTAATTTGCTCTTATGATAGATAAAAAATCTAACTGACCTATTTGGTTCACTATGGGATGAAATATAAATTCCTTTAGCTTAGTTCTCACATCCCTGATCAATGATGTAGTTGTGGGGCTAAGTTAGATAGGTGATTAGAGTCTTGAGACACCATGATCATAATATCAACCCCGTGAATCAAAAACCAAGACAAGTAATCTAACCAGTGAAGTTCAAGAGCTTAGTATGATTGTTCGCAGTGCTTTAACCCCAGGTTTCTCTTTATTGATTGTCAAAGCTTTTACTTTTTTGTACGGTTTACTTACTCTCAGTTTATATCACAAACACAATTTAGTGTTATTGCACCAATCAAATCTTAACTGATAACTAGAATTGAACAGTTCTTAAAATGAGTCTTTGAGGTATCGATTTTGCTTTTAAAGAGCCACTTTACTACTTGATGAGACCACGTACACTTACATGTGTGCTTGAGCGCAACACTTAAGAGTCAAGTTTCTTTTATAAATCATCTTGAATAATGCATGTTACTCTTACGTCATTGTTATTTCATAAATATCATGTGTTTTAAAGTTTGATTATGATTCTTAAATGGTGGTTTTGGAAACCAATACTGAGGGTTTTGTTGCATATGATTATGTATTGTTTACTCTTGGTTTAACTTATGTATATACATGTTTTTGGTAATGATTGCACATGTGGGTGCTTGGAAATTTTGATTTATCAATTAGATCATGGGTAACCCTGAACTTAATGGCTTTTACTTTGGTTTTGGTCTTGGTAAAGGTATGCCTCAAAGTGTTTGTGAAAATGCCTCAAAGAATAAACTAGTAACATGTTAATGGTGTTTTTAACTAAGGCATTGACCTGCTGGATATGAATGGTTGGTAAATGGTTTTGTAAATATCTTATTGTCTATGTAATAATCTAAATGATAACCTTGTTAGTTTAATTGGTTAAATGGTTTTATGTCCCTTAATGTTAACTTGATTTACATGTTTGTTAGAAAATGGATTCGAGTACCTAAGCTTTAAATTGAACAAGTGTCCCTATTAGATGATGAGTTAGGGTCCAAAAGTCAAATGAATGGATAGTTGGCTGATAATGGTATTGGCATGTGTTACACTTGCAAGTAGTGTTGGTATGACGATTCCAACAAAGTGCCTTTTGTTGAGTAATTGGATTAATTGTTCTATATGTGAACTGATGATTTTAAATTAATAGCAAGATGTGTAGCTGGGCCTTGAAAGTGGAGTTTAAAGATCATGCCTCCATAATCTGAAGCACACTGAAACTCCTATGTCTTAACTGACTACAATGTTGATAGAACATGCTCTACTCATGTATCCATACGTGGTCTAAGGGTCCAGTCCCTAGTTGTCCTGGAGTTCCACTGGTTCTCTCTAGTCCTCTTAAAGCCTATGTGATCAATGCAGAGTTTCATCAGCCGATTGATATGATTTCTTAGTTAGTAGCTTCTTAAGCCTAGCATGGTGTATCTACTTCTCTATCTTCTGAGGCTATAAGGGTTGGTTAGTTCATGAGGTTGAATCCTCTGATTCTTATGGGTATTAAAGTGTAAAAGGATCCTTAAGGTTTTTTGGATGAGATAGAAAATATTCTTAGTGTTATGCATGCCACTAGTATGGAAGGGGTGGAGTTTTCTATCTACAAGCTGAAGGATATGTCATATCATTAGTTAGATGAATGCGATCAGGCAAGGGGTGACATTGATGAGATATATGTGTAGGAGAATTTCTCTAATGCATTTCTAGACCACCTATTTCTTCCAGAGTTAAGGAAAGCAAAAACAGAGGTGTTTGTTGATCTGAAATAAGGGAGGATATCAGTCATGGAGTATGCCTTGAAATTTCACCAGTTGTCCTGGTATGCTTTTGAGATAGTGTCTGATATGAGGGCATATATAAGAAAGTTTTCTTCAAGACTATTGCATAAGATGGTCCTTAAAAGTAAGGCTACCTTGCTGATCAAGGACATGGATATCTCTTGGTTGGTTGCTTGTATGCAACACATAGAGAAGTAGCTAAGAAAGTAGTCTGAGTTTAGCGAGAGGCAAAGGAAAAAATTTAGTCCTTCTAAGTAGTGTGGTAGAGATGGTGGTATTCCAAAGAAGAAGTAGGGAGTTATGGTTCTTTCTCCATAGCGAGTGCTCCTTATCTAAAGTAGTTGGGTGATCATCGATCTCAACATGATAGCGGGTCCCAGGCATAGGGTTCCTAATCTCCGGCTAGTGGGGCTCAGTCTGCTCTATTCCATCCTCTTTATAGATTTTGTGGGTGGTCGCACCATGGGTTTTGTGAGGAAAGGAAGAAGACATGTTTTTATTGTGGTAATATTTCCCACATGCAGCGTGACTATTATGCTAGAATGGCTTCTGGGAATAACAAGGTTCTGGTTGCCTCTTCATCCACTCCGGCACCAAAGGGTGTTGCTTCTGTATTTATTTCTACTTCTGGTACTGAAATTGGTTAGAATCCATTATATGTTTTTGCATCTTACCAGGATTCTAAGGCATCTCCCAACATTGTCATAGGTATGTTGAAAATTTTCTCCCGTGATATGTATTTTTTACTGTATCCAGGGTCCACTCTTTCTTATGTTGCCCCGTTTATGGCTGTGTATTTTAGTTTTGGTCCTGAATTTATTTTTGTCCTTTTTCTGTATCTATCTTGATTGGTGATTTTGTGATTTCTAAAAGTATCTATAAGGGGTGTATGGTATCTATTAGTGTTAAAGAAAATCTTTGGATTTGATAGAGTTAGATATGGTTGACTTTAATGTCATGTTGGGAATGGACTGGTTACATTTGTGTTATGCTTCCTTAGATTATCAGACCCATAAGGTCATGTTCAAATTCCCTAATGAGCTATTCATTGTATGGAAATGGGGTTCTTTAGTCCCTAAGGGGAGGTTCATCATATATCTTATAGTCTAAAAGTTGATCTCCAAAGGGTGTTTGTATTTTTTGGTCCAGGTTAAAGATTCTAACTCAGAAGGTCCTTCTCTAGAATTCGTTCTCGTGGTTAATGAGTTTCTGAAGGTTTTACTTGATGATCTTCCTTATGTACCTCCCGATAGGAAAATTGATTTTGGGATTAATTTTTTTCCGAACACTCATCCAATTACTATCCCTCTTTATAGAATAGCTCCAGTTGAGTTGAAGAAGCTTAAGGAGCAATTGAAAGATTACTTAGATAAAGGTTTTATCCATCCTAGTGTGTCTCTTTGGGGTGATCCTGTGTTATTTGTGCATAATAAGTATGGCTCCCTTCAGATGTACATTGGCTATCGTCAGTTGAATAAGGTAACCATAAATAATAAGTATCCTCTTCTTAGGATCGATGACTTATTTGATCAGCTTCAAGGTATGATATATTATTCTAAGATTGATCTTTGGCTGGGTTATGATAACGCTCAATCTACAGCTCTCGTGGGAGTGTAAAGCGGTCGTTAGCAAATATAGAACCCAACCTGGGTTGGGTATCGATCCCACAGAGAATAGCTTGGCCAACAAGCAAGAGAAATTACTAGACTTTTAGTGCAAGTCTCGTAGGAAAGGGGGGATTGTAGTATGTAACCAAAACAAGAATGTAAGAACTGAAAATAGCAAAATAAAGAGAGATTGTCACGTGTGTTGTAAACAATGAGAATTGAGGCGTTGGGGTTATGTCCACCTTCTGAGGTATACGTCTCTATTGGCTATGAGTGTGTAGAGTCTTGACATGTAATTGCTTATAGAGAATTGTAGTCGATGGTAAATCCAAGCGTCTCTCGACCTAAACAAGGACTATTTCACTTTAACTCTCTCGAGCTTAAAGCGTGACTAACGGTACGAATTCTCCAAGAAGTTAGTCCAGGTACGGCACTAGCTTTTTAATAGGAAAGGGTGTCCTACTACCTTGACATTATCTCTTTTCCAGACAAATAACTTTTCTCTCGAACAAGTCAGATGTTAGACTGGCGTTGGTCTATGCGTCTTCTTTTCTAGACAAATAACCTTTCTCTCGAACAGGTTAGATGTTAGAATGGCGTGTTCTTGTGTTTGAACCGCAAAGAATGTAGATTTAAGATGAAGAGAATAATGATATAAGCAATATACTTGTCTTGAACTCACAAACTCATAGCTATAGATAGTAACTCATTCGGCTTCCATAACCCCAACTAAGAGATTTAGTTACCCATGAATGCGAAGGATATCACGTTTTGCATGGTGGATGGCGTGAATAGTAGGTGTTTGGCGTGTGGTTTTAGTGATTCCGTAGCAAGTAACGATTCTCTTGTTGTGGAATTTAAGAGTAGAAGAATGAAGAATTGAGAATGGGTTGTAGGAAGATGTCTTAATTGTAAGGAGATGAATGAATTGTCAGAATGTCTCCCCCCCTTTTCTTTCTTTTTTTAAAATCTCTAACATGATAGGGTATTTATAATACTCCTATCCTACTCCTACTAAACTAATAAAATAAATAACCAAATCCTAATATACTAATGAAATCCTTGACCCAATTGTACTAGGGTAAGGTTACAAAATTATAATCCAAATAGAATGATGAAACACATAACCTAATTGCACTAGGTTAATGTATTATGGCAAAAATCCAGCTTTGTGTCTGTAAGTCCCAAAGTCTTCAGAAATGCTGTTTTAGCCCGGGACAGATTTTCCATGCAGCAGATTTAGTCCTTTATGCGTCCAGCTCCTTTCCATCTCGTTTGTGAGCTTTCTTTTGCGTCAAGTAAGCCATAAATTGCTGTATTTTGCATCATTTATACCTGAAACTTTCCTAATCACATTTGTTAGCTCATTTACAGGAAAAAGGACTAAAAGTGTACGAAATAGATAATTAGTTCTCGAAACTAGGCTAAAATATGGGCAAAATATATTGATATAGGCGCGTAATTTCGCCTATCATCAGGTTATTATCAGCTTAATATTAGGGTAGTGGATATCCATAAGACTTCCTTTAGGACTCGGTATGGTTACTATGAGTTTCCAGTCATGTCTTTTGGGTTGACCAATGCTCCGACAGCTTTTATGGATTTGATGAATAGGGTTTTCTATTAGTTTTTAGATTTGATTGTCATTGTCTTCAGTAATGACATCATGGTCTATTCTAAGAGTGAGGCAGATTATGTTGATCACCTTCATGCTGTGTTGAAGACCTTGAAAGATTATCATTTGTATGCCAAGTTCTCCAAGTGTGAGTTATGGTTAAAGGCTGTGACTTTTTTAGGTAATGTTATCTCTAATGAGGGGATCATGCTATACCCAAAAAAGGTTGTGGTGATTAAGAAGTGGCCTAAACCTACGATTCCAATCAATTTTTGAAGCTTCTTGGGTTTAGCCGATTACTATAAGAGGTTTGTCAAAAGTTTTTTGACTACAGCTACCCCATTGACTAAGTTGTCCCAAAAGAAGGTCATGTTCTTATTTTCAGATGCGTGTGAGGGTAGTTTTGAGAATTTGAAGGATGGTTGACTTCAGCTGTAGTTTTGACACTACCCGAGGTTAATAATGGTTTCATTGTGTATTATGATGCTACTCGTGTTAGGATGGGTTGTGTATTGATGCAGCATGGTATGGTGGTGGCTTATGGTTTTAGGCAGTAAAAATTTTTGAAAAGAGCTACCCTACTCATGACTTGGAGTTGTTAGCGGTGGTATTTGCGCTAAAGCTTTGGAATTACTATATCTATGGGGTTCACATTGACATCTTTTTTGATCATAAGACCCTGGAGTTTGTGTATACTCACAAAGAGCTAAATCTTAAGTAAAAAAGGTAGCTTGAGTTGGTGAAAGACTATGATATGAGTCTTCACTACCATTTTGGTAAGGCTAACATTATTGTTAATGCTCTTAGAAGGTTATCCATGGAAAGTCTAGCTTATGTAGATAAGGATAAGTGAGAGTTGGTGGATGACATTGACCATTTACCTATTCTTGGAGTTCATCTCACGAACACTAAGGATGGCGGTGTATTTGTTAATCCAGTATCACAGTTATCTCTTGTGGTTGAGATAAAGAAAAAATAGATGTTAGATCCTGATTGGATGAAATTAAGAGTAATGTGGCTAAGCAAAAGTTTTTTGACTTTGTGATTTGTGGTGAAGGTATCCTGAGGTACCAAGGTAGGTTATGTCTTCCCGATGTCGATGGATTGAGTGAAAGGATTCCACCCAAAGCTCATGAAACTCGTTATGTTATTCATCCTGGTTCTATAATGCTACATCATGATCTCAGGGAGTTCTATTAGTGGAACAATACGAAACGAGATGTGGCTAGCTATGTCGCTAAGTATATGATGTGTCAACAAGTAAAAGTTGAGCACATGAGACCCAGTGGTTCATAGCAAGAGATTGAGTAGTCGAATGAAAGTGGAAGTATTTAACATAGATTTCGTTATCGGTCTTCCTTAGTCTCAGAATTAATATGATTTGATTTGGGTCATTAGGGATAGGATGACCAAGTCTGCTTAATCTTGAATGTGAGGACTAGTTATTCGGAGGAGGATTATGCTTAATTGTATGTTGTGGAGTTTGTGAAGTTGCATGGTGCTTTAGTTTCTATCACTTCAGATTGTGGTAATCTGTTCTCATTTCACTTTTATAAGTCATTCAGGAAAGGCTTGGGAACTAAGATATGCCTTAGTACCGCTTTCCACCTATAGTTGGATGGGCAAGTGGAGAGGACCATTTAGACATTGGAAGATATGCTTCGTGCTTGTGTAATTGACTATAGTCGTACTTGGGTTGACCATTTTCCTCTTATAGAGTTTGCTTATAATAATTGTTACCACTCTAGCATTGGTTTGGCTCATTTTGTAGTGTTGTATGGTAGGAGATATTGTTTTCTTATTAGGTGGTATGAGGTTGGAGAGGGTAAGATATTTTCCCCTAATTTCGTTCACCAAGACTTGGAAAAGTTGAAGGTGATTTGGGATAAATCTAAAGCCTCTCAAAGTCACCAAAAGTCCTATGCAAATGTGAGGCGTAGGGAGTTGGAGTTTAAGGTTAGAAATTGAGTGTTCCTAAAGCTGTCTCCTATAAAAGGAGTGATGTTGTTTGTTAAGCAGGGGAAGTTAAGACCTCAGTATATTGGTCCCTACTAGATATTGAAGAGGGTTGGTGACGTCACCAAAAACTATACCTCAATCAGATGTATAATGCGGTCGATACAAATATAATAACTCAACTAGGTTGGGGTCAATCCTATAGGGAAAACGTGATCAGTTGCTTGTTTTGATTTAATGCATAAGTAGTGCAGAAAATTAAATAGGGGGATTTTGTTATCAATATCAAAGAGTAACCAATTCTTGAGTGCTTTTGAGTTGTAATCAACCAGAGACGAACACTAGGTATGTGTTCCCCCTGATATCTCAACTCTGTAGTTTTCTCGTGATCAACCTATTGTTCTATTTCTATGCTTGCTAAGCCTATAAACTATGTATTATCAGCCACCTTTTGAGTGCGAAGATCAATCTCAACCTTTGACTTGGTTATTGTTGTCGGATGTCGTCTAGTTACCCCTTGATAAGGCCCCAGATCATCTGATTATTGGTTATTAGATAAAGTGATAAGATGGAATGTTGGCACTATAAGATGGAGGTAGAAATCCCAAGTTACTATCCTGATCTTCTTTTTCCAATCATAAGATTTCTTGGTTATCGAAATAATGCAAACACAGGCTTTTAGATCAAGATACTGTAGGTACTTGAAATCAGTTGTATTGAAGAAGAATTAGAATACATGCATAACCCTTGAACAGATATGTCTCACAATCCCTCTACATTGGTAATCCGTCAAGGTTCCCAAAACCCTAACTAAGGAGATTAGCTACTCATATTTTTTTACAAATTCATGATTATTAATGAAGAGCACATAAAATCAATCGCACAATATTAATACTAATATACTCCAAAGTCTTGAATTGAATAAAACCCTAAAATCTCAAGAACAATTGTAAAGTATGTTAAAGTATATTGTAGAACGTAATAGAAGCTAACCTAATAAAAGATAAACCCTAGGGTTTTTATAGTATCTAAAAATAACAGTAAATATCTATTAAAAATAGAAAAGGTAAAGTTAGTCGGCAGTCGGTAAGACTCGATCATCACTCATATCCTCAGTTTACGCGTCGTACCCAACCTTGTTGTAACCAGTACAACATCTACTCTACCCATGGCTTCAACTCTCTGCTCAGCTTATGATTCTATCTTACGAGTCGTAACCATGTGTACGACTCAGATTTTTCATCCGTATCCACATAGGACTTTAGTATTTTTAGATTTTTATCACTAGTTTGCATACGACATCTCGATATGAGTCATAATCAAACTTTTGACTCGTATACTTTTGACACTTCAATTACTAGATAGTAGCGAGAATTTTGTTATGCTTACGACTTTAGTATACGACTCATATCTTTCCTTACAGCTGAGATACTTGAATCGTATCTTCCTTAGATTTGCTTCTTCAATTTCTCTTTTGGTTCTGTTGTAGTTATGATTTAGCATATGAGGCGTATTGGTTTGTTACGACCTAGGTGCTGACTCATATACTGAGCAAAGTTGGTCTTTTTCAGGTCTTTTTCTTCTCTTTTATTCAAGTACTGTTGTTGACCTGTTTTACTTACAATTCATACCAAAGTGCATCATATCTAACAAAATACCCTAAGTTAACGCATAAATTCTCGATTTTAAACATCAAAAGTGTCGTGTTTCCATGCCATATCAACACCATTATCTTTAACTTTTGTATGTCTTCAGGCAAACAAAACCAAATAATATTTTTTACCCTCGAGGCGATGCTCAAACAGGAAGATTTCAAACAACAACCCATGGAAGTGATTTTGAATTGAATTTCAATTTGTTTGTTCCCCATTTTATTTTCAACTTCTTCGACTCACACTTGAGTATAGCAATTTTAACACATGCAGAAACACGAAGGGATCCAATGATGGTATTACATTAGCAATATACAATTGGGCACATGTATATTTTTTACCGTTGTCAAACGCTTTAGAAACCTAGCAACATAACCCATGTGCACTTACCATCAAAGAAATCCCATTCTCTCTTTATATATGGATTTTTTTGGGATATAACAAATAACTCTGGCTCTCAGTCATGCATTCATGTATCAACTCAGTCATGAAATCATGCATCAGATATGCATGTTCAGTATGAATCTCTAAAATGTCAGTTATGTTTCATTGTTCATATTCAGTGTGTACTTCGGCTTATCATTTCTCCCCTCCCAGTCAGTCTCATTCGAGGACGAATGTTCCCAAGGGGGAGATATTGTAATACCCTGAAGTTCCCTAACTAATTTTGTCACAAGAATGCCTAGTATTATCTTCTAAATTGAATGATGTTTATTCTATGAAGAATTTTTAAGATTTTCACTTTTTGTCATATAGGAAATTCAATATGCTTTTCATCGATATAAGATTCTCCCAAATCTGATAACTGAGTAAGAAGATGACTATTTTAAGTTTCCGTCATAAAACAACACCATATTAGTCAGTGGCGTACCGCGACACAAGAGAAAATGGCAATTGTCAAATTCTAGTAGAGGTCCGTGATAGTGGCACATCGCGCCAAACTTCTAGGTCGCAAATAAAGTGGAAATGCAATGGCTCCGCATCGCGCAATCCCTCAATTTCTCAGTTGTCAAATTCTAGTGACACGGTGCAATAGCGCCGTATCGTGCCAGGGGTCCAGTTCAAAAAATTTTTACTGAATATAAAAGACGCGTCCAGGGTTAAAAGGGTCAATTTTACACCCCTATTTAAACCCAATAACATGTGATTTAGCCATTCTTCACCCAAAATATATTAGTTTCTCTCAATTTTCTCTCAAGAACTCAATTTCAAGAAAATCTCTCTATCAATCTTCGCTAAATCAAAAACTAACGTATGTGTTGTGTTGATTTATGGTTTTCTTTCATCCATAAATATCAAGAACCCTATTTTAAATTATGAATCATGATTATTATGTTGTGGGTTGCTCAAGTTATGTGATGGTTGTTGTTTGATTCCTATGTTGGAATCCTTATGTGAAATTATGAAAACTACGTTAGCATATAAATTGAAATCCATGAATTTGGTGGCTTATGATTTGTGAAATTTGATGATTTCACCTATGCCTTAAGTTGTGCATGTAAAGTGTTTGATAAAATGCCTAGGAGAATAAAAATTATGCACTATAGCTTAATTGTGATCCAAAATGATTTCCATGCTATTCTTTTGTATTGAAATTGTTTGTCGGATTGCTCATGAGTTAGCCATAAGAAAATTATGCTCTGTATACATGCTATCTTATTCTCGTACCAAGCTATGATAATCAAATTCCCATGAAATATCTTCAATTATTGTATTATGGATTGTTGATGTTAGTCATGTATTCAAGAATGTCATGCCTTGTCAGTTTCCTTCCATCGAGTTCTAGGGTACTTGTACCCAAAAAATATAGTTGTGTTCCTAGAATTAGTGTCATGTTTCAAGATACTCTCAGTCAAGACAGGTTCAGTAGAATTCAATTAGTCACATGACTCGGGAAAAAAAGTAATCCTAGTAATCTCTATTAGATATCAGAACACAGTAATATTTTGTCAGTCAACGGAATTCAACTAATTCAGTTAATTAAGTTTAGTTCAGAAATCCATGTTCAGTATCTATTCAGATGGGAGTAGGAATCAGCATCGAGTGCCCAGGAATGGTAAAACACATTGTCAGATGAGGGTGTGATTCTTAGAAGTCATCCTTGCATTCCAGAACTATGTAGCCAGCATAGGTTGAGACATCAACATTGCCAGATGAGGGTCGATGAGGTGGATAAACACTATCAAATGAGGGTTCCACCGTTCTCTTTTAGTGGACACTATCAGATGAGGGTCACCCACAGCTTGTCCTTACCAGTGGCGCGGTATTGACACCCTTCCATTTGGAGTTATAGATTGGACCCCAACTCAGCCATAATGGTGTATTAGGGGCATGTCGGTCAGATAACTACTTCCCACAGTTTCAGTTATAGAATTTAGGACTGTCAAATACGGTCATTCAGTCTCAGTAATGAACTCAGATAGTTCTACAGAATTCAGGACTATCAGATACAGTCAACACAAAATAGTTTGGAACTCTGGTGGTTTCATCAGATTCAAGACTGTCAGATACAGTCAATTATGTTATCAGTTATATCAGTCATTAGAACTCAATTATCAGTCATGTTTAGTTATCAATAATTTTATGTTATCATGATCTCAGATTTAGTTACTATGTATTCATGCATGTTTTCTCACATTTGTATTATTTAGTTAGTCAGTATTGTTCATGCATATGAACCCCATGCATTTAGCCTACCTCACATGCATACTAGTACATTCAAAGCACTAACGTATTTGCTCTATGGTGTCTTATACCATAGGTTCAGAGACACGAGCTCTAGAGCATCAGTAGATTCTAGATATCAGCAGTCAGTCAACAATGAGTCCTTATTCTTTAAGAACGATATGATTTGTTATTTCATTATCTCAGTACTTAGTTATTTCAGTAGTCAAAGTTAGTTAGGAACAAGTCCCATCAACTCCTTATTAAGACAGTTCAGTCAGTTAGAGGCTTTCTACACTTTCAGACTATCATGTTATTTCAGTTTTGTTTTGGGTATTTCATACCCCATTCAGATATTATATCTTTATCAGTTATGTTACAGTCTTGAACCTTATGGCCTTTCAGTTCATAATTCGTAATCATATAGTATACTATGCAGTATATAGGTACAAATATCAGTCATGGGTTAGCTTGTGGTCCTTTGAGGTCATGAGCATCGTGTAGCATTCTGGGTACCAGATCCATGGCGTTACACTCTCACCAAAAAATATCACTAGTGTGCATAGAATACCATAGGATTGCCCTTATGCTCTTTTCCTATGTTTTCAAACAGTCATGGTAAAATCACTATAGGACTTACTTTGTCTTATAACGTAAGCTAGTGGATGGTACAATATATTTTGGGATTCCTTTAGTGACTACGCCTCCTGGACACTATGATTTTCTTGAGGTACTTTCCACTTTTTTATTTATTTTCACCCTTTTTTGGAACGCATTAAATCAAGCTATCCCACTTGCAGCCAGTAATGGAAAAACACACACTAGTATCCAACCACTTAATTATCTCATTCTTAACCACCTCTTACATAGGTGAATTAAGGCAGCACTGGTTCTCAATAGATGGAACACAATCTGTCTTAAGGTGAATTTTGTAAGTACATAAACCAAGTGGAATGCCCACATTATCTACAATAAACCATCCAATGGACCTCTTGAAATTCTACAAAACTAATAAGAATGCTTCCACTTCTGACTATTTCAGGTCCATTGCAATAATGACCGACAAGGTGTTGTTGTACCCCAAGAATGCAAATTTAAAGTGAGATGGGAGAGACTTCAACTTTAACACCGGTGGTTCCTTAATAGATGGGTGAGTGGGTGTAGTTGTTCTATTCTTTAAATATCAATAAGCTTTTTCGGTGCAAAATTGTAACTAGTACCATGCAATGCACAAACAATCCCCTTATATTATTGTATTCCTTCAGAGTCAAAATTCATAATCACAACTTCAAGTGCTTCAACACCTAGTCTTTCTTCAATAGGAACAACTGCATTAAAACTATCATCCCACAAAGTCACCACATCAAAATCATGGAATGAATCTGCTTCTTCATCATCTATATTAAACACAAATATCACCCTCACCTCATCATGTTAGTTCATGGATTTGCATATGTCGAATATCAATTATTCGTTATTGAATCTCAACATCAGATGTCCACACTCTAGATCAATAAGTGTTCTACCTGTATCGATAAAAGGTCCTCCAAGAATAATTGGGACTAAAAGTCCACTTCACAATCTAAAACAACAGTCAGCAGGGCAAATAAAAAAAGCTATTTTTACTAGAACATCATAAAGGATACCGACCAGATTCTTTACACTTTTGTCTCCTATGAGTAGCCTCATTATAGTGGATTTTGGAGCATCCAACCTCAACTTCTTAGACACTTCAAATGGCATGAGGTTGATTCTAGCACCTATATCACACAAAGCACGTGCAAAGTGGAAAGATCCAATGGTGTAAAGTATAGTGACTGCACTAGGATCCTCCTTCTTCCTTACCAATAACCTAGTCACTACAACACTGCCATGATGGATATTAGCAACCGGTTTATAACTATCTACTTTTTTCTTCCTGATCAGGTCCTTCATGAACTTTGCATATCCAGGAATCTACTCCAATGCTTCGACCAAAGGTACGTTGAATGATAACCCTTTTAACATAGATAGAAATTTCTGATACTTACCTTCTTCTTGTCTCTTTTGCAGTCTTTGTGGGTAAGGAGAAAACAGCCTTGGTATAGGTTTCAACACAGGACTATAGCCCTTTTATCTCATATCCTTTGCTTACTGATACTTCCCACATTAATTGAATAATCATCATTCTGCCTCTACTCATCAATAGTAGGGTAGGTGGATCTACAATAACCTTACCACTCTGAATAGTAATGGCATGACATTAGCTATCATTTTTGGGGTTTACTACAGTATTACTTGAAATGATGTCAGGCTGTGTCTAATTTACTATGGCTAACATCTGTCCAAACTATTTCTCTAATTACCTGATTGATGTGGCATATGATTCAACTTTTTGATATAGTCCAGATAGATCTACTTTGATATATTTCAGAGAATTTCTTGACTTTCTTTTCCTTTCACTAGCTTAGACAAGAGATTCTTAATTCTAGACTCTGTATCTCTATTGCCTAGTAGAATGTATCTGTCATTTTTCTCCTTATAATCATCCTTACATTACCAATCACTATCTCTATCTCTACTCCTATCTTTGTATCTATCATTATAATAGTTCTGACCTTGATTCCCTTGCTCTTGTGCTCAGAAATAAGCCAATCTATGATCAAGATAGTTTGCCTCTTCTTTGGATGTAATCTCGAATGGTTTGGGTACGGATCTCTGTGCTGCTATTGCATCCACTTTCTCAGTATTTAATGAAGCAAACTATTTTGTACACAAACCAATATCTATCCAAAGTTGTACTACCTCTTGTGCAACTATATCATTACTTGCTCCATATGTACTTGTATCTCCAATAACATATGTGCCACTACCTCGGTCAGAATCTCTGGTATGTCATCTTCTCTTAGTGACTGCAATATTATCATGCAATTTCTGTACGACATCCCAATGAAGACACATAAATGAACCTCCAGAGATAATATCTATCATGGCTCTAAAACTATCACTTAGTAATCTATAGAAGATTTCTGACAAATTAGATCCTCTAATCCTGTGGTTTTGCACTAAGATCAACTTCTTCTTAAATCTAAACCATGCCTCATACATCGATTTCGTAGGTTATGATTTGAAATTACAAATTTCATCCCTCAACTGTAACATCTGTATTGGTGGGAAGAATCTGCTTAGAAACTGTTTCTTCAACTTATTCCACATCGTGATAGATTCTCTTGGTAGTTCCCTTAGCCATAAAGATGATTTTCTATTTGGAGAAAATAGGAACAATCTTAATCTCAATACTTCCCGATCAACCCCTGGGAGGTTATAATTTGTGTATATCCCAAGAAAATTAGCCAGGTGCATATTTGCATTATCCTTATCTCCTCTCAAAAATACACTTTTTAGATTCAACAACAGGATCATAGTACTAGTAATATCAAACTTCACATTAGGGGCTAATGCAGGAGGAACAATAGATCCTATCTTAGCAGTGTCAACATAGCCCATGTCATCATCATCCTCTTTATATGGATCAAAATATTGATATACTAAAATATATGGAACTTTGCCCCTCTAAACTTGATGATCAATAACCTATCTCAGTCTGACTAGTCTACCTCACTGTGCTGCTTTAGCTTCAGTAGCCAGTCTAGGTTCTTTGGCTTCTCCCTATTCTTGCAACAATAGTTTTTGTGTCTGAATGTCTGCAAGATTCTGTGTGTCTAATGGATCACACGAAATTGCCATATTTGGGTACACAGGTGGGGGATCTTGTACCCCTTCACCAAACTTATCCTAACATCCTTCTCGATGCTTGAAGGATCCTTTCTTGCTCTATATGAAAAGAGAGTAAGGGATTGCCTCTACTCTTTGTGCTTGGCGTACAACGGCGTATGCCAAATCAAAAATAGAAAAATTAAAACTCAAAAACTTCTAAAATTTCAATTACTCCTCAAACCATAATCCTCGACAACTATTCCAAAATTTGATATCACACAAAACTACACCTAAATTAGAAGTATAATGCAGTTGATGTAAACATAATAGCCCAACTAGGTTGGGGTAGATCCCATAGGGAAACGTAAGCAGTTGCTTTTTTTGATTTAATCTTTGAGTAGTACAAAAAAGTAATATAATGACCCGAGACTACCCCCTAGTCTTCACACGGTGCTTATGACCCTAAAGAACTACAAGCTAACCCATGACTAATATCTGTTATGAGCACTGAATAATAATACTGAATAAATGCAAAAAAATAGGCTGAAATACCAAATGATAAATAACAACATCTAATAAGACAACTGTATCTAAAATACTGTCAGAACTACTCTAGTATGAAAGCCTCTAACTGAACTATCTAAATATGGAGTTGATGGGACAAGCCCCCAACTAACTCCAACTAATACAATACTGAAACTACTAAAATGCTGAAATAAAAACATATCCTCGATAGATGAGGACCTATTACTAAATCTGCAACTACTGTCTGGATATGTCTATGCGCAGTCGGGAAACTTGAGCATCCAAACCTATGATATGAGACATCATAGCGCAATTAAAGAGTATACGTTAGTATGTGGAATGTAGTGGTATGCTAGGTGAGGTAAGGCTGAATGCAATGGCTCATATGCATGAACAGTAACTAACTGAATAATATTAAGTAAATGAATATGAGTACGTGGATAACTAAAACTGTTGTAAATACTAAGTATGCAATAATGTGCATATATGCATACGTAACTGAGCTTTTCAGAATCTAAGTACTGAGTTCTGTTATTGAGTAATTGATAATCTGAAGTTACTAATAACTGAACTATTGATATTGATTGACTGTGTTTGACAGACTTGATTCCGTAAAATTGATCTGAATTGTAAACTGAAGATTGAAACTAAAACTATAGGAAGTAATCATATAACTGACTTGCCTCTCAATGAACTGATTGGGGTCCAACCTATAACCCTAGCTGGAAGGGTACTAATACTATTCCATGGGTTCTAATACTAGAAAACCAGGATGCCAAGCCTAACTGATGGGTGACACCTGGGCGGAGCCAAGCCTAATCTGACGGGTGACCCCTGGGAGGTAGTCAAGCCTACTCTGATGGATGACTTCTCATCCTGCGTTGGCTACATAGTTCTAGAGTATAGTGGCTATTTCTAATGACTCTATCTATCTGATAGGAAATTCGTTATCACTACACTCGTTTTGTGCAAAATCCTACCCTCAATTGAATAGATAGTAAACTGTTATACTGGACTAAACTGGACTGAATTAACTGAGTTTCCTAAGTGCTATACCTGACTGAGCTCTATTAAGTTCTGTATCTAACTAAGAGTACTATTAATCGTAACAAGACTGACACTGGCTATAAATAAATATCTAAATTATCTAGTATTAAATACCCCCAGGACTCGATGGAATGAAAATTAAAGTATCGCATGATCTTGCAAAGTATAACAATGTATACATGTTCATATATCATCTATAGAGATATTTTATCAAATACTTGTATGGCATAAGCTTGTTCATCTACTAACATGTTATAATTTCATCACTTTATTCACATGGACATTCTATCAAACACTTAGGGAGCACAACTTCGTGCACATAATCATGTATAACATATAAACATGGAAACTACAATGCCTAACTTACACTTCCATGGGTTTAGCATGCAATTCATATAATTCTCCATACAATACTAATCTAATTTCATGAATCATATAATAATCATGGATTAAAACCCAATTAACATCATAGACACATTAATCACTTTGTAAATTCATGGGTTATCAAGATAATCACATATCCATCACACATGTTATTCAATTTCATAAAACCTACAGTTAAATCATGGATTGAAATTCAACTACTATCATGAATATGAATTCAATCTAATTCAAACATGAAAATCATAAATTTGAGATCTTGTATATTTAAAAAGGGATTCTTGGAATCTATGGGTGAAAGGAACCCATAGATGAACACCTAACATACCTGAGCAGAAGAGTTCTTGAAGATTTTTGGAGAGATTCTTGGGGATTGACCTTGATTCTTGAACAAGGGTTTTTGCCTCTTGAGAGAGAATGATTTAATTTGGGGAAAAGAGAATGAATAATTTTGTAACTAGGTTTATTAGGGTTGGATTTTGTGTTAAAGGCTGACTTGGGTCGTAGAAAAAGAATCAAATACCCCTGAAATAATTTAAAAATTCAAAATTTAAACTAAAAATTAACTGAAAATCCCTATCTGGCCCCTTGGTATGATGTGGAGCTCTTGTGCCGTGTCACTGGAAATTGAAAAACTAGGAATTGGACCATCAACGCGATGCGGTGGAATCGCATTATCCCTTGGATGCGACCAAAAGTTCATCGCGAAGAGGTGGGATCGCGTTGGTGTACTGGAAACTAATAAATATGAAAATAAGTTATGGCACGAGACGCCAGTATCGCGGTACCTCACTGGAAACTGACAATTGCCATTTTGACATGCTTCGTGATGCGCTATTGGCCAGAATGACTGTGTTTAACCACTTAAAATTAAAATCTCCATAACTTCTTACCCGATTATTAGATTTAGGCAAATTTTATATCATTGGAAAAAAAATTGAATTTCCTACGCAAAGGTAGGACCTACACTAAAAAATAATGAGTGTTTCAAAAATTTTATATACAAATACTCATGCATAAGGACTCAGATTATGCTAGGGAAATATGGGGTGTTACAATATCTCCCCCTTGGGATCATTCGTCCTCAAATGAAATTGGTTAAATTGAGACACTGATAGACTGAGTTTACACACTAAACATGCATATCTGTTGCGTAACTACATGATTGAGATAGTGACAAATCAAGGTTTTACACTGAACATGTATGAACGGGAACATTAGAACATGACTGAATTTGAAACACAATACATGGACTGACTATCATGAACGGGACTAGGCCCTTGAATATATGCCATGACGTGGGAATGGTCATTCAACTAAGATTGGAATGAGAGGGTCAACTTATGAGTACCTATTACTCCAAACTGGATTTATTACATGAATATTAACTGAAAGGTTTAGGACCTAAAAGCTCGGGGGTTATAGTGTATCTCCCCCTTGGGACATTATGTCCCTCAAAGAATGCTAACTTGGTTGGGATACTAAAGAAAGGCTAAGACGGTATACAAGGCACCTACGAACTAAATCGTGATTGAATATCTAAGATATAAAATAGATATATGATACATGAACTGGGTTGAATTCGTAACTACTAGGATTGTTCCATTTTGGGATAGGACGACTGGATGGAAAGATGGTCAACCATCCGAATTTTTCCGTCTGACTGCTAAACTGAATTGCTGCCTTTACGAACCAAGTTATACTAAAAAGTTATACATAACTAGAGCATCTCTTGATACTCTCTCTATAAAGTTCTAATGACTTTAGGGATCAAGGAAATCTTGGCATAGCCTAAATGAGATATAAGAAATCACAATGTGGATAAAATTCTATAATATGGGGTGAGGCCTACAAAACATCACCTAAAATAGAGCGACTAAGCCTTATGTACTTCCGTTGCAAATGTTCAAGATTAAATATATTTCTCGAATACTCTCTCAACTATACCCTCCACCTTAACACAATTCTTCATCTGAGACTACTAAAAATATTCACATGGGAACTGAACACGAATGCATAAACATACTAACCTATTTGATTAACTAGCTAATAGATAGCTGAATACTGGTCATGTAAGATTATACTGTACTTAACCTAAATAAATGGACTGAAATTATAAAGTACCATGCCCATGAGGTAAGGACTGACTGAGGTGCATGGGGTAACTGAGCATGAATTTGTAGGAATGGTATTATCTAGGAATGTAAGACTAAGCGCATAACATGATTCTAAAATACTGAGATACTGACAACTAAATAACTAGTAACTATCAAGCAAATCTGAAACTTGACTAAGTTTTGTACAGAATGCTAAACTAAGATTGTGGCTGAGTTCTAATAGCTACATAATAGGGAATGGCATAAATTGAGGATCTAAATGTACACTCACATTCTGTATTTTCTCAACTTCTTATCTCAGGAAGAATTCTAATATTTTTTCCAACAAATAAATACAACTTCTTGCTAGCTATTCACCCGAACACTAACATGACATTCAAGCCTATTTTCATAACTACAGCCTCGTGTAAAATTATCATGCAACAATATTTTCTTAACATGAAGCATTTATTCTCTGCCTTCTAAGTAACTACTCATCACTACATCATTTCATAAGGAGAGTTCACTGAAAGTTAAAACATGGGGACCTGAAGCATGAATGGACACTATACTATACTTGACACTTAACTGAGGCCTGAGTAATAGAAAATCAACATCCTTGACTTTGTCAAGAGATATAAAATAAGGATATACTTAATGAAATCTAAATTTAGCTGATCATTAGGAGTATAGCATAAGTCATGGAAACTGAGCACACTGTAAGACATGAGTACATGAGTCATGAGATGCATGATCTGAGTTTGGACTCTCTATATTCATGGATCATGATTCGTAATTCTGAGGAAACCTGAACTCCTTATACTAGAAACTATAAATGTACATGATTTTTGATAATGTGCTTGAATAGGAACTATGATCATAGAGCTGATGTGTAAGGCATGAGTAGATATCGTGATAGCTAAAGTGCACAACTTTGCACTAAGGTAAGGACGGGTTGGGCATCAACCTCTCCCACTTCTTCTCTACACATACTGACATTATTACTAAAATCTGAAAATATGACTTGGTTACTTGTTCTGCCATCTCCCCCTTAGCTTAAAGCCATTATTCTAAGTCTATGAACCCCTTAATAAACTTTAAATCAAGATGAGACCACTTTACTCTAAATTCTGAGATATGACAATGCTCATAAACACTAAACTCATTCTGAAGGACTACTCCTAATAATGTAAGGTCCACCGCTAGTACTTCTTTCTGATAAATGATTCTTAGCTTTCTGTTTCCCAACAATCATTATATAGCAACCTCAACACTAACTAACTTAAAATTCTCAACTTCTCTTTCTACTAGTTCAATCTAGAGATTCAAACTTAAATCAACTGAAATTGAGGTACTACCCCTTCATTTAAGGACTGGTTCATCAAGAAACTAAAATGAAATGACTTTATTAATGAAATAAACTAAAGGGATTATCTAAAATACTATAACTGAGCAATTCTTGTATACTCGTCTGGATGGAATAGATTTCCTACTGAGGTAAGCACTAAGAAAGGTTTTGTTAAGATTTCTAGTTTGCCTTTAAAATTTTCTACTGTGCAAGGAGTTACACAAGACAGAGAAGTTTCTAGATTTAATAGCGCATAAATATGTAAATAGAGGATCTGTAACATACTAGTGACCTCATCAGGAGGACTTTCCTGATCTTGTCTGGAATGAAGTGCTTAAAGTCTGTTTGGGTGTTTCCTACGGGCAGCACTAGAAGTGACACCCTGTTGATTTAGGTGACTGTACTAAGTTGAAGGACGGTTTTACTAACCTTGTGAACCTGACTAAGGACAATTTTTGATTCTATGGCCTAACTTGTCATACCTAAAACATTCGCCACTACCACCCCTACACATACCCTGATGATTTTTACCATATTTTTGGCAAAGTGGGTGGGTACGACCTCTTTTCATGCTACCCTAAGACTTGGAGTCTAGCGTGCTATCTCGGTTGACATTTCTAAACTTTGGCACTGGAGTACTATCTACAAAAGATTTGAGGCTGAGAATTTTTTATGGAACTGGAACCGGTTACCACTTTCTGAACTTGGCCTAAAATAACTTGTTCTGACTCTCTTATTTTTATTCTTTCTATCTTTCACCCTATGCTTCTCCCCCTTGCTCTGCTGAGTTTGAAACTTAAGCCTAGAGCAAATAACAGCCTGTAGGTTGTTCTAAGAAACTACTGAATTGGCTAATGTAGTGAAAGTAACTATGAATTCTACATGAGAGACATTCTCATCTAGGGAATCTGCCTGAACGGGCTGAGGTGCTGATTGATTTTTATTACTTTTTTTATTAGCTTCTCTGGAAGGAATATTTTGGAAGAATCAGACAGAGATAAATTAGACTAAGGGTTTAACTTGAGCTCATGCTCACTCACACGACATGAAAAGAGGGAAACTTTTCCTGAAACATCTCATAGGCTTCAGTCCATAAGTGTGGCACGCTACATACCCTTGCACAAGACTCTACGTGATGTGAATTTCAGACTCTTCAGGACGCTGTTGAATATTAGGCTCTGATACTAAGTTTGTAACTATCTAAGACTACCCTCTAGTTGTCACACTGTGCTTATGACCCCGACGGACCATAAGCTAATCCATGACTGGTATTTGCTATGAGCACTGAACAATAATGCTGAATAAATGCAAAAAAATAGGTTGAAATGCCATAAGGTTCAAAATCATAAATAATGATAAATAATAACATCTAATAAAACACCTGTATCTGAAATACTATCTGAACTAGTCTAGTCTGAAAGCCTCTAATTGAATTGTCTGAATATAGAGTTGATGGGACAAGCCCCCAACTAACTCCAACTACTACAATACTGAAACTACAAAAATACTAAAATAAAAGCATATCCTCAATAAATGAGGACTCACTACTAAATCTGCAACTGCAGACTGGATCTATCTATGCACGTTCAGGAAACCTGAGCATCCAAACCTATGATATGAGACATCATAATGCAAAGAAAGAGTATGTGTTAGTACGTGGAATATACTTGTATTCTAGATGAGGTAAGGCTGAATGGAAGGTCTCATATGCATGAACAATAACTGACTGAATGATATTGAGCAAATGAATATGAGTACGTCGATAACTTAAATTGTTATAAATACTAAGTATGTAATATTGTGCATATATGTATTCCGTAACTGAGCTTTTTTGAAGCTAATTACTGAATTCTGTTACTGAGTAACTAATAATTTGAAGTTACTAATAACTAAATTATTGATACTGATTGACTGTGTCTGACAATTTTGATTCTATAAAACTAAACTGAGCTCTAAACTAAAGACTGAAACTAAAACTATGAGAGGTAATCATCTAACTGATATGCCCCTCTTTGAACTAATTAGGGTTCAACCTATAAACCTAGTTGGAAGGGCGCTAATATCATACCACAGTTATTAATACTAGAAAACCAGGATGCCAAGTCTAACTGATGGGTGACATCTAGGCGGAGCCAAGCCTAATCTAATGGGTGACCCTTGGGAGGTAGTCAAGCCTAGTGTGATAGGTGACTCCTCATCCTGTGGTGGCTACACAGTTCTGGAGTACAGGGACTGCTGCTAATGATTTTGCCTATCTGACAGAAAAGTCATCATCCCTGCACTCGCTTGGTGCTAAATCCTATGCCTAACTGAATAGACAGTGAACTGTTATGCTGGACTAAACTAGATTGAATTCAGTGATTTTCCTGAGTGTTATAACTGATTAAGCTCTACTGAGTTCTGTATCTAACTGAGAGTACTATTGATCGTGAAAAAACTGACACTATTCTATAACTAACATAGCTCTAATTAATTAGCTAAATTGTTAGGTATTAAATACTCTCAGGACTCAATAACATCAAAACTAAAGTATCACATGATCTTGCAAAGCATAACAATGTATGCATGTTTATACACTATCTAGAGAGATATTTTATCAAACACTTGTAGGGTATAAGCTTGTTCATATATAACATGTCATGATTTCATCACTTTATTCACATGGACATTCTATCAAACACTTGAGGAGCACAACTTCATGCACATAATCATGGATAACATATAAACAAGGAAACTACAATGCCCAATTTACAATTCCATGGGTTTAGTATGTAATTCATATAATTCCCCTTAAAATACTAATCTAATGTGATGAATCATATAATAATCATGGATTAAAACCTAATTAACATCACATACATATTAATCACTTTGTAAATTTAATGATTAATCAAGATAATCATATATTCATCACACATGCTATTCCATTTCATGAAACTTGCACTTAAATCATGGATTGAAACCCAACTACTATCATGAACATGAATTCAATCTAATTCAAACATAGAAATCATGAATTTGAGAACTTGTATATTTAAAAAAGGATTCTTTGGACTATATGGGTGAAAGGGACCCATAGATGAACACCTAACATACCTAAAAAGAAGAGTTCTTGAAGGTTCTTGGAGAGATTCTTGAGGATTGACCTTGATTCTTGAACAAGGGATTTTTCCTCTTGAGAGAGAATGATGTACTCATTGCCATAAAATACTCTCTCTCTCTCCCTACCCTCTCTCCACCCCCAGCTCTCTCTCCCAACGGCTCTCTCCCCCTCTCTCTCTCTCCCTACCCTCTCTCCACCCCCAGCTTACCGGCCCCCGGTCCCCGGCGCCGTCGCTGACCTTTGGCGCCGACCCGATCCGGCCGCCGACTCCGACCTAAGGTCGCCGGCGCTGACCAGACCGCCGGCTACGACCTCCGGTCGTCGGTTCTCCCTCTCTCGCTCTCTCTCCCCACCCCCTCTCCATCCCAAGCGCACCGGCCCCCGGT